>NC_061060.1:3148718-3427574 GCF_021917145.1 Hypomesus transpacificus
CCAAGTCTTCTAAAAACTTTGCAGTCAAGTATTATCTCTACACCTTATGATTGTTTCATTATGATTCATACTTCACATAGGGGATATAGCTCAGTGGTTGAGCATTTGACTGCAGATCAAGAGGTCCCAGTTTCAAATCCTAGTTACCCCTATACTGTACATTGACATTGTCAGTGTTTTCAATGCTTTAGAAGAAGATTTCAAAGGACATTCTTCTGAGATTTTGTAGTGAGGTATTATCTCTACACATTCTCCTGAATTAATTACAACCTGGAATTCACATAGGGGGTATAGCTCAGTGGTAGAGCATTTGACTGCAGATCAAGAGGTCCCAGGTTCAAATCCTAGTGCCCCCTATACTGTACATTGACATTGTCAGTGTTTTCAATGCTTTAGAAGAAGATTCAAAGTCTTCTAAAAACTTTGCAGTCAAGTATTATCTCTACACCTTATGATCGTTTTATTATGATTTGTATTTCACATAGGGGGTATAGCTCAGTGGTAGAGCATTTGACTGCAGATCAAGAGGTCCCAGGTTCAAATCCTAGTGCCCCCTATACTGTACATTGACATTGTCAGTGTTTTCGATGCTTTAAAAGAAGATTTCAAAGGACAGTCTTCTGAGATTTTGTAGTCAGGTATTATCTCTACACATTCTCCTGAATTAATTACAACATGGAATTCACATAGGGGGTATAGCTCAGTGGTAGAGCAGTTGACTGCAGATCAAGAGGTCCCCAGGTTCAAATCCTAGTCCCCCTTATACTGTACATTGTCAGTGTTTTCAATGCTTTAGAAGAAGATTTCAACTGACAGTCTTCTGAGATTTTGTAGTCAGGTATTACCTCTACATATTCTCCTGAATTCATTACAAACTGGAATTCACATAGGGGGTATAGCTCAGTGGTAGAGCATTTGACTGCAGATCAAGAGGTCCCAGGTTCAAATCCTAGTGCCCCCTATACTGTACATTGACATTGACATTGTCAGTGTTTTCGATGCTTTAAAAGAAGATTTCAAAGGACAGTCTTCTGAGATTTTGTAGTCAGGTATTATCTCTACACATTCTCCTGAATTAATTACAACATGGAATTCACATAGGGGGTATAGCTCAGTGGTAGAGCATTTGACTGCAGATCAAGAGGTCCGAGGTTCAAATCCTAGTCCCCCTTATACTGTACATTGTCAGTGTTTTCAATGCTTTAGAAGAAGATTTCAACTGACAGTCTTCTGATATTTTGTAGTCAGGTATTATCTCTACACATTCTCCTGAATTCATTACAACCTGGAATTCACATAGGGGGTATAGCTCAGTGGTAGAGCATTTGACTGCAGATCAAGAGGTCCCAGGTTCAAATCCTAGTGCCCCCTATACTGTACATTGACATTGTCAGTGTTTTCAATGCTTTAGAAGAAGATTTCAAAGGACAGTCTTCTGTGATTTTGTAGTCAGGGATTATCTCTACACATTCTCCTGAATTAATTACAACCTGGAATTCACATAGGGGGTATAGCTCAGTGGTAGAGCATTTGACTGCAGATCAAGAAGTCCCGGGTTCAAATCCTAGTGCCCCCTATACTGGACATTGTCAGTTTTTTTCGATGCTTTAGAAGAAGATTTCAAAGGACAGTCTTCTGATATTTTGTAGTCAGGTATTATCTCTACACATTCTCCTGAATTCGTTACAACCTGGAATTCACATAGGGGGTATAGCTCAATGGTAGAGCATTTGACTGCAGATCAAGAGATCCCAGGTTCAAATCCTAGTGCCCCCTATACTGGACATTGACATTGTCAGTGTTTTCAATGCTTTAGAAGAAGATTTCAAAGGACAGTCTTCTGAGATTTTGTAGTCAGGTATTATCTCTACACATTCTCCTGAATTAATTACAACCTGGAATTCACATAGGGGGTATAGCTCAGTGGTAGAGCATTTGACTGCAGATCAAGAGGTCCCAGGTTCAAATCCTAGTGCCCCCTATACTGTACATTGACATTGTCAGTGTTTTCAATGCTTTAGAAGAAGATTTCAAAGGACAGTCTTCTGTGATTTTGTAGTCAGGGATTATCTCTACACATTCTCCTGAATTAATTACAACCTGGAATTCACATAGGGGGTATAGCTCAGTGGTAGAGCATTTGACTGCAGATCAAGAGGTCCCAGGTCCAAATCCTAGTGCCCCCTATACTGGACATTGACAATGTCGGTGTTTTCAATGCTTTAGAAGAAGATTCCAAGTCTTCTAAAAACTTTGCAGTCAAGTATTATCTCTACACCTTACGATTGTTTCATTATGATTCATACTTCACATAGGGGATATAGCTCAGTGGTTGAGCATTTGACTGCAGATCAAGAGGTCCCAGTTTCAAATCCTAGTTACCCCTATACTGTACATTGACATTGACATTGTCAGTGTTTTCAATGCTTTAGAAGAAGATTTCAAATGACAGTCTTCTGAGATTTTGTAGTCAGGTATTATCTCTACACATTCTCCTGAATTAATTACAACCTGGAATTCACATAGGGGGTATAGCTCAGTGGTAGAGCATTTGACTGCAGATCAAGAGGTCCCAGGTTCAAATCCTAGTGCCCCCTATACTTTACATTGACATTGTCAGTGTTTTCGATGCTTTAAAAGAAGATTTCAAAGGACAGTCTTCTGTGATTTTGTAGTCAGGGATTATCTCTACACATTCTCCTGAATTAATTACAACATGGAATTCACATAGGGGGTATAGCTCAGTGGTAGAGCATTTGACTGCAGATCAAGAGGTCCCAGGTTCAAATCCTAGTGCCCCCTATACTGTACATTGTCAGTGTTTTCAATGCTTTAGAAGAAGATTTCAACTGACAGTCTTCTGAGATTTTGTAGTCAGGTATTACCTCTACATATTCTCCTGAATTCATTACAAACTGGAATTCACATAGGGGGTATAGCTCAGTGGTAGAGCATTTGACTGCAGATCAAGAGGTCCCAGGTTCAAATCCTAGTGCCCCCTATACTGTACATTGACATTGACATTGTCAGTGTTTTCAATGCTTTAGAAGAAGATTTCAAAGGACAGTCTTCTGAGATTTTGTAGTCAGGGATTATCTCTACACATTCTCCTGAATTAATTACAACCTGGAATTCACATAGGGGGTATAGCTCAGTGGTAGAGCATTTGACTGCAGATCAAGAGGTCCCAGGTTAAAATCCTAGTGCCCCCTATACTGTACATTGACATTGTCAGTGTTTTCAATGCTTTAGAAGAAGATTTCAAATGACAGTCTTCTGAGATTTTGTAGTCAGGGATTACCTCTACACATTCTCCTGAATTAATTACAACCTGGAATTCACATAGGGGGTATAGCTCAGTGGTAGAGCATTTGACTGCAGCTCAAGAGGTCACAGGTTCACATCCTAGTGCCCCCCATACTGGACATTGACATTGTCAGTGTTTTCAATGCTTTAGAAGAAGATTCAAAGTCTTCTAAAAACTTTGCAGTCAAGTATTATCTCTACACCTTATGATCGTTTTATTGTGATTTGTATTTCACATAGGGGGTATAGCTCAGTGGTAGAGCATTTGACTTCAGATCAAGAGGTCCCAGGTTAAAATCCTAGTGCCCCCTATACTGTATATTGACATTTTCAGTGTTTTCAATGCTTTAGAAGAAGATTTCAAAGGACAGTCTTCTGAGATTTTGTAGTCAGGTATTATCTCTACACATTCTCCTGAATTAATTACAACCTGGGGTATAGCTCAGTGGTAGAGCATTTGACTGCAGATCAAGAGGTCCCAGGTTCAAATCCTAGTGCCCTCTATACTGTACATTGATATTGTCAGTGTTTTCAATGCTTAGAAGAAGATTTCAACTGACAGTCTTCTGAGATTTTGTAGTCAGGTATTACCTCTACACATTCTCGTGAATTCATTACAACCTGGAATTCACATAGGGGGTATAGCTCAGTGGTAGAGCATTTGACTGCAGATCAAGAGGTCCTAGGTTCAAATCCTAATGCCCCCTATACTGTACATTGACATTGACATTGTCAGTGTTTTCAATGCTTTAGAAGAAGATTTCAAAGGACAGTCTTCTGAGATTTTGTAGTCAGGTATTACCTCTACACATTCTCCTGAATTCATTACAACCTGGAATTCACATAGGGGGTATAGCTCAGTGGTAGAGCATTTGACTGCAGATCAAGAGGTCCCAGTTTCAAATCCTAGTGCCCCCTATACTGTACATTGACATTGTCAGTGTTTTCAATGCTTTAGAAGAAGATTTCAAAGGACAGTCTTCTGAGATTTTGTAGTCAGGTATTATCTCTACACATTCTCCTGAATTAATTACAACCTGGAATTCACATAGGGGGTATAGCTCAGTGGTAGAGCATTTGACTGCAGATCAAGAGGTCCCAGGTTCAAATCCTAGTGCCCCCTATACTGTACATTGACATTGTCAGTGTTTTCAATGCTTTAGAAGAAGATTCCAAGTCTTCTAAAAACTTTGCAGTCAAGTATTATCTCTACACCTTATGATTGTTTCATTATGATTCATACTTCACATAGGGGATATAGCTCAGTGGTTGAGCATTTGACTGCAGATCAAGAGGTCCCAGTTTCAAATCCTAGTTACCCCTATACTGTACATTGACATTGTCAGTGTTTTCAATGCTTTAGAAGAAGATTTCAAAGGACATTCTTCTGAGATTTTGTAGTCAGGTATTATCTCTACACATTCTCCTGAATTAATTACAACCTGGAATTCACATAGGGGGTATAGCTCAGTGGTAGAGCATTTGACTGCAGATCAAGAGGTCCCAGGTTCAAATCCTAGTGCCCCCTATACTGTACATTGACATTGTCAGTGTTTTCAATGCTTTAGAAGAAGATTTCAAAGGACAGTCTTCTGAGATTTTGTAGTCAGGGATTATCTCTACACATTCTCCTGAATTAATTACAACCTGGAATTCACATAGGGGGTATAGCTCAATGGTAGAGCATTTGACTGCAGATCAAGAGATCCCAGGTTCAAATCCTAGTGCCCCCTATACTGTACATTGACATTGTCAGTGTTTTCAATGCTTTAGAAGAAGATTTCAAAGGACAGTCTTCTGATATTTTGTAGTCAGGGATTATCTCTACACATTCTCCTGAATTAATTACAACCTGGAATTCACATAGGGGGTATAGCTCAATGGTAGAGCATTTGACTGCAGATCAAGAGATCCCAGGTTCAAATCCTAGTGCCCCCTATACTGGACATTGACATTGTCAGTGTTTTCAATGCTTTAGAAGAAGATTTCAAAGGACAGTCTTCTGATATTTTGTAGTCAGGTATTATCTCTACACATTCTCCTGAATTAATTACAACATGGAATTCACATAGGGGGTATAGCTCAGTGGTAGAGCATTTGACTGCAGATCAAGAGGTCCCAGGTTCAAATCCTAGTGCCCTCTATACTGTACATTGATATTGTCAGTGTTTTCAATGCTTTAGAAGAAGATTCAAAGTCTTCTAAAAACTTTGCAGTCAAGTATTATCTCTACACCTTATGATCGTTTTATTATGATTTGTATTTCACATAGGGGGTATAGCTCAGTGGTAGAGCATTTGACTGCAGATCAAGAGGTCCCAGGTTCAAATCCTAGTGCCCCCTATACTGTACATTGACATTGTCAGTGTTTTCGATGCTTTAAAAGAAGATTTCAAAGGACAGTCTTCTGAGATTTTGTAGTCAGGTATTATCTCTACACATTCTCCTGAATTAATTACAACATGGAATTCACATAGGGGGTATAGCTCAGTGGTAGAGCATTTGACTGCAGATCAAGAGGTCCCAGGTTCAAATCCTAGTCCCCCTTATACTGTACATTGTCAGTGTTTTCAATGCTTTAGAAGAAGATTTCAACTGACAGTCTTCTGAGACTTTGTAGTCAGGTATTATCTCTACACATTCTCCTGAATTAATTACAACCTGGAATTCACATAGGGGGTATAGCTCAGTGGTAGAGCATTTGACTGCAGATCAAGAGGTCCCAGGTTCAAATCCTAGTGCCCCCTATACTGTACATTGACATTGTCAGTGTTTTCAATGCTTTAGAAGAAGATTTCAAAGGACAGTCTTCTGTGATTTTGTAGTCAGGTATTACCTCTACACATTCTCCTGAATTCATTACAACCTGGAATTCACATAGGGGGTATAGCTCAGTGGTAGAGCATTTGACTGCAGATCAAGAGGTCCCAGGTTCAAATCCTAATGCCCCCTATACTGTACATTGACATTGACATTGTCAGTGTTTTCAATGCTTTAGAAGAAGATTTCAAAGGACAGTCTTCTGAGATTTTGTAGTCAGGTATTACCTCTACACATTCTCCTGAATTCATTACAACCTGGAATTCACATAGGGGGTATAGCTCAGTGGTAGAGCATTTGACTGCAGATCAAGAGGTCCCAGTTTCAAATCCTAGTGCCCCCTATACTGTACATTGACATTGTCAGTGTTTTCAATGCTTTAGAAGAAGATTTCAAAGGACAGTCTTCTGAGATTTTGTAGTCAGGTATTATCTCTACACATTCTCCTGAATTAATTACAACCTGGAATTCACATAGGGGGTATAGCTCAGTGGTAGAGCATTTGACTGCAGATCAAGAGGTCCCAGGTTCAAATCCTAGTGCCCCCTTACTGTACATTGACATTGTCAGTGTTTTCAATGCTTTAGAAGAAGATTTCAAAGGACAGTCTTCTGAGATTTTGTAGTCAGGTATTATCTCTACACATTCTCCTGAATTAATTACAACCTGGAATTCACATAGGGGGTATAGCTCAGTGGTAGAGCATTTGACTGCAGATCAAGAGGTCCCAGGTTCAAATCCTAGTGCCCCCTATACTGTACATTGACATTGTCAGTGTTTTCAATGCTTTAGAAGAAGATTCCAAGTCTTCTAAAAACTTTGCAGTCAAGTATTATCTCTACACCTTATGATTGTTTCATTATGATTCATACTTCACATAGGGGATATAGCTCAGTGGTTGAGCATTTGACTGCAGATCAAGAGGTCCCAGTTTCAAATCCTAGTTACCCCTATACTGTACATTGACATTGTCAGTGTTTTCAATGCTTTAGAAGAAGATTTCAAAGGACATTCTTCTGAGATTTTGTAGTCAGGTATTATCTCTACACATTCTCCTGAATTAATTACAACCTGGAATTCACATAGGGGGTATAGCTCAGTGGTAGAGCATTTGACTGCAGATCAAGAGGTCCCAGGTTCAAATCCTAGTGCCCCCTATACTGTACATTGACATTGTCAGTGTTTTCAATGCTTTAGAAGAAGATTTCAAAGGACAGTCTTCTGAGATTTTGTAGTCAGGGATTATCTCTACACATTCTCCTGAATTAATTACAACCTGGAATTCATATAGGGGGTATAGCTCAATGGTAGAGCATTTGACTGCAGATCAAGAGATCCCAGGTTCAAATCCTAGTGCCCCCTATACTGTACATTGACATTGTCAGTGTTTTCAATGCTTTAGAAGAAGATTCCAAGTCTTCTAAAAACTTTGCAGTCAAGTATTATCTCTACACCTTATGATTGTTTCATTATGATTCATACTTCACATAGGGGATATAGCTCAGTGGTTGAGCATTTGACTGCAGATCAAGAGGTCCCAGTTTCAAATCCTAGTTACCCCTATACTGTACATTGACATTGTCAGTGTTTTCAATGCTTTAGAAGAAGATTTCAAAGGACATTCTTCTGAGATTTTGTAGTCAGGTATTATCTCTACACATTCTCCTGAATTAATTACAACATGGAATTCACATAGGGGGTATAGCTCAGTGGTAGAGCATTTGACTGCAGATCAAGAGGTCCCAGGTTCAAATCCTAGTCCCCCTTATACTGTACATTGTCAGTGTTTTCAATGCTTTAGAAGAAGATTTCAACTGACAGTCTTCTGAGACTTTGTAGTCAGGTATTATCTCTACACATTCTCCTGAATTAATTACAACCTGGAATTCACATAGGGGGTATAGCTCAGTGGTAGAGCATTTGACTGCAGATCAAGAGGTCCCAGGTTCAAATCCTAGTGCCCCCTATACTGTACATTGACATTGTCAGTGTTTTCAATGCTTTAGAAGAAGATTTCAAAGGACAGTCTTCTGTGATTTTGTAGTCAGGTATTACCTCTACACATTCTCCTGAATTCATTACAACCTGGAATTCACATAGGGGGTATAGCTCAGTGGTAGAGCATTTGACTGCAGATCAAGAGGTCCCAGGTTCAAATCCTAATGCCCCCTATACTGTACATTGACATTGACATTGTCAGTGTTTTCAATGCTTTAGAAGAAGATTTCAAAGGACAGTCTTCTGAGATTTTGTAGTCAGGTATTACCTCTACACATTCTCCTGAATTCATTACAACCTGGAATTCACATAGGGGGTATAGCTCAGTGGTAGAGCATTTGACTGCAGATCAAGAGGTCCCAGTTTCAAATCCTAGTGCCCCCTATACTGTACATTGACATTGTCAGTGTTTTCAATGCTTTAGAAGAAGATTTCAAAGGACAGTCTTCTGAGATTTTGTAGTCAGGTATTATCTCTACACATTCTCCTGAATTAATTACAACCTGGAATTCACAAAGGGGGTATAGCTCAGTGGTAGAGCATTTGACTGCAGATCAAGAGGTCCCAGGTTCAAATCCTAGTGCCCCCTATACTGTACATTGACATTGTCAGTGTTTTCAATGCTTTAGAAGAAGATTCCAAGTCTTCTAAAAACTTTGCAGTCAAGTATTATCTCTACACCTTATGATTGTTTCATTATGATTCATACTTCACATAGGGGATATAGCTCAGTGGTTGAGCATTTGACTGCAGATCAAGAGGTCCCAGTTTCAAATCCTAGTTACCCCTATACTGTACATTGACATTGTCAGTGTTTTCAATGCTTTAGAAGAAGATTTCAAAGGACATTCTTCTGAGATTTTGTAGTCAGGTATTATCTCTACACATTCTCCTGAATTAATTACAACCTGGAATTCACATAGGGGGTATAGCTCAGTGGTAGAGCATTTGACTGCAGATCAAGAGGTCCCAGGTTCAAATCCTAGTGCCCCCTATACTGTACATTGACATTGTCAGTGTTTTCAATGCTTTAGAAGAAGATTTCAAAGGACAGTCTTCTGAGATTTTGTAGTCAGGGATTATCTCTACACATTCTCCTGAATTAATTACAACCTGGAATTCATATAGGGGGTATAGCTCAATGGTAGAGCATTTGACTGCAGATCAAGAGATCCCAGGTTCAAATCCTAGTGCCCCCTATACTGTACATTGACATTGTCAGTGTTTTCAATGCTTTAGAAGAAGATTCCAAGTCTTCTAAAAACTTTGCAGTCAAGTATTATCTCTACACCTTATGATTGTTTCATTATGATTCATACTTCACATAGGGGATATAGCTCAGTGGTTGAGCATTTGACTGCAGATCAAGAGGTCCCAGTTTCAAATCCTAGTTACCCCTATACTGTACATTGACATTGTCAGTGTTTTCAATGCTTTAGAAGAAGATTTCAAAGGACATTCTTCTGAGATTTTGTAGTCAGGTATTATCTCTACACATTCTCCTGAATTAATTACAACATGGAATTCACATAGGGGGTATAGCTCAGTGGTAGAGCATTTGACTGCAGATCAAGAGGTCCCAGGTTCAAATCCTAGTCCCCCTTATACTGTACATTGTCAGTGTTTTCAATGCTTTAGAAGAAGATTTCAACTGACAGTCTTCTGAGACTTTGTAGTCAGGTATTATCTCTACACATTCTCCTGAATTAATTACAACCTGGAATTCACATAGGGGGTATAGCTCAGTGGTAGAGCATTTGACTGCAGATCAAGAGGTCCCAGGTTCAAATCCTAGTGCCCCCTATACTGTACATTGACATTGTCAGTGTTTTCAATGCTTTAGAAGAAGATTTCAAAGGACAGTCTTCTGTGATTTTGTAGTCAGGTATTACCTCTACACATTCTCCTGAATTCATTACAACCTGGAATTCACATAGGGGGTATAGCTCAGTGGTAGAGCATTTGACTGCAGATCAAGAGGTCCCAGGTTCAAATCCTAATGCCCCCTATACTGTACATTGACATTGACATTGTCAGTGTTTTCAATGCTTTAGAAGAAGATTTCAAAGGACAGTCTTCTGAGATTTTGTAGTCAGGTATTACCTCTACACATTCTCCTGAATTCATTACAACCTGGAATTCACATAGGGGGTATAGCTCAGTGGTAGAGCATTTGACTGCAGATCAAGAGGTCCCAGTTTCAAATCCTAGTGCCCCCTATACTGTACATTGACATTGTCAGTGTTTTCAATGCTTTAGAAGAAGATTTCAAAGGACAGTCTTCTGAGATTTTGTAGTCAGGTATTATCTCTACACATTCTCCTGAATTAATTACAACCTGGAATTCACAAAGGGGGTATAGCTCAGTGGTAGAGCATTTGACTGCAGATCAAGAGGTCCCAGGTTCAAATCCTAGTGCCCCCTATACTGTACATTGACATTGTCAGTGTTTTCAATGCTTTAGAAGAAGATTCCAAGTCTTCTAAAAACTTTGCAGTCAAGTATTATCTCTACACCTTATGATTGTTTCATTATGATTCATACTTCACATAGGGGATATAGCTCAGTGGTTGAGCATTTGACTGCAGATCAAGAGGTCCCAGTTTCAAATCCTAGTTACCCCTATACTGTACATTGACATTGTCAGTGTTTTCAATGCTTTAGAAGAAGATTTCAAAGGACATTCTTCTGAGATTTTGTAGTCAGGTATTATCTCTACACATTCTCCTGAATTAATTACAACCTGGAATTCACATAGGGGGTATAGCTCAGTGGTAGAGCATTTGACTGCAGATCAAGAGGTCCCAGGTTCAAATCCTAGTGCCCCCTATACTGTACATTGACATTGTCAGTGTTTTCAATGCTTTAGAAGAAGATTTCAAAGGACAGTCTTCTGAGATTTTGTAGTCAGGGATTATCTCTACACATTCTCCTGAATTAATTACAACCTGGAATTCATATAGGGGGTATAGCTCAATGGTAGAGCATTTGACTGCAGATCAAGAGATCCCAGGTTCAAATCCTAGTGCCCCCTATACTGTACATTGACATTGTCAGTGTTTTCAATGCTTTAGAAGAAGATTCCAAGTCTTCTAAAAACTTTGCAGTCAAGTATTATCTCTACACCTTATGATTGTTTCATTATGATTCATACTTCACATAGGGGATATAGCTCAGTGGTTGAGCATTTGACTGCAGATCAAGAGGTCCCAGTTTCAAATCCTAGTTACCCCTATACTGTACATTGACATTGTCAGTGTTTTCAATGCTTTAGAAGAAGATTTCAAAGGACATTCTTCTGAGATTTTGTAGTCAGGTATTATCTCTACACATTCTCCTGAATTAATTACAACCTGGAATTCACATAGGGGGTATAGCTCAGTGGTAGAGCATTTGACTGCAGATCAAGAGGTCCCAGGTTCAAATCCTAGTGCCCCCTATACTGTACATTGACATTGTCAGTGTTTTCAATGCTTTAGAAGAAGATTTCAAAGGACAGTCTTCTGAGATTTTGTAGTCAGGGATTATCTCTACACATTCTCCTGAATTAATTACAACCTGGAATTCATATAGGGGGTATAGCTCAATGGTAGAGCATTTGACTGCAGATCAAGAGATCCCAGGTTCAAATCCTAGTGCCCCCTATACTGTACATTGACATTGTCAGTGTTTTCAATGCTTTAGAAGAAGATTCCAAGTCTTCTAAAAACTTTGCAGTCAAGTATTATCTCTACACCTTATGATTGTTTCATTATGATTCATACTTCACATAGGGGATATAGCTCAGTGGTTGAGCATTTGACTGCAGATCAAGAGGTCCCAGTTTCAAATCCTAGTTACCCCTATACTGTACATTGACATTGTCAGTGTTTTCAATGCTTTAGAAGAAGATTTCAAAGGACAGTCTTCTGAGACTTTGTAGTCAGGTATTATCTCTACACATTCTCCTGAATTAATTACAACCTGGAATTCACATAGGGGGTATAGCTCAGTGGTAGAGCATTTGACTGCAGATCAAGAGGTCCCAGGTTCAAATCCTAGTGCCCCCTATACTGTACATTGACATTGTCAGTGTTTTCAATGCTTTAGAAGAAGATTTCAAAGGACAGTCTTCTGTGATTTTGTAGTCAGGTATTACCTCTACACATTCTCCTGAATTCATTACAACCTGGAATTCACATAGGGGGTATAGCTCAGTGGTAGAGCATTTGACTGCAGATCAAGAGGTCCCAGGTTCAAATCCTAATGCCCCCTATACTGTACATTGACATTGACATTGTCAGTGTTTTCAATGCTTTAGAAGAAGATTTCAAAGGACAGTCTTCTGAGATTTTGTAGTCAGGTATTACCTCTACACATTCTCCTGAATTCATTACAACCTGGAATTCACATAGGGGGTATAGCTCAGTGGTAGAGCATTTGACTGCAGATCAAGAGGTCCCAGTTTCAAATCCTAGTGCCCCCTATACTGTACATTGACATTGTCAGTGTTTTCAATGCTTTAGAAGAAGATTTCAAAGGACAGTCTTCTGAGATTTTGTAGTCAGGTATTATCTCTACACATTCTCCTGAATTAATTACAACCTGGAATTCACAAAGGGGGTATAGCTCAGTGGTAGAGCATTTGACTGCAGATCAAGAGGTCCCAGGTTCAAATCCTAGTGCCCCCTATACTGTACATTGACATTGTCAGTGTTTTCAATGCTTTAGAAGAAGATTCCAAGTCTTCTAAAAACTTTGCAGTCAAGTATTATCTCTACACCTTATGATTGTTTCATTATGATTCATACTTCACATAGGGGATATAGCTCAGTGGTTGAGCATTTGACTGCAGATCAAGAGGTCCCAGTTTCAAATCCTAGTTACCCCTATACTGTACATTGACATTGTCAGTGTTTTCAATGCTTTAGAAGAAGATTTCAAAGGACATTCTTCTGAGATTTTGTAGTCAGGTATTATCTCTACACATTCTCCTGAATTAATTACAACCTGGAATTCACATAGGGGGTATAGCTCAGTGGTAGAGCATTTGACTGCAGATCAAGAGGTCCCAGGTTCAAATCCTAGTGCCCCCTATACTGTACATTGACATTGTCAGTGTTTTCAATGCTTTAGAAGAAGATTTCAAAGGACAGTCTTCTGAGATTTTGTAGTCAGGGATTATCTCTACACATTCTCCTGAATTAATTACAACCTGGAATTCATATAGGGGGTATAGCTCAATGGTAGAGCATTTGACTGCAGATCAAGAGATCCCAGGTTCAAATCCTAGTGCCCCCTATACTGTACATTGACATTGTCAGTGTTTTCAATGCTTTAGAAGAAGATTCCAAGTCTTCTAAAAACTTTGCAGTCAAGTATTATCTCTACACCTTATGATTGTTTCATTATGATTCATACTTCACATAGGGGATATAGCTCAGTGGTTGAGCATTTGACTGCAGATCAAGAGGTCCCAGTTTCAAATCCTAGTTACCCCTATACTGTACATTGACATTGTCAGTGTTTTCAATGCTTTAGAAGAAGATTTCAAAGGACATTCTTCTGAGATTTTGTAGTCAGGTATTATCTCTACACATTCTCCTGAATTAATTACAACCTGGAATTCACATAGGGGGTATAGCTCAGTGGTAGAGCATTTGACTGCAGATCAAGAGGTCCCAGGTTCAAATCCTAGTGCCCCCTATACTGTACATTGACATTGTCAGTGTTTTCAATGCTTTAGAAGAAGATTTCAAAGGACAGTCTTCTGAGATTTTGTAGTCAGGGATTATCTCTGCACATTCTCCTGAATTAATTACAACCTGGAATTCACATAGGGGGTATAGCTCAGTGGTAGAGCATTTGACTGCAGATCAAGAGGTCCCAGGTTCAAATCCTAGTGCCCCCTATACTGTACATTGATATTGTCAGTGTTTTCAATGCTTTAGAAGAAGATTCAAAGTCTTCTAAAAACTTTGCAGTCAAGTATTATCTCTACACCTTATGATCGTTTTATTATGATTTGTATTTCACATAGGGGGTATAGCTCAGTGGTAGAGCATTTGACTGCAGATCAAGAGGTCCCAGGTTCAAATCCTAGTGCCCCCTATACTGTACATTGACATTGTCAGTGTTTTCGATGCTTTAAAAGAAGATTTCAAAGGACAGTCTTCTGAGATTTTGTAGTCAGGTATTATCTCTACACATTCTCCTGAATTAATTACAACATGGAATTCACATAGGGGGTATAGCTCAGTGGTAGAGCATTTGACTGCAGATCAAGAGGTCCCAGGTTCAAATCCTAGTCCCCCTTATACTGTACATTGTCAGTGTTTTCAATGCTTTAGAAGAAGATTTCAACTGACAGTCTTCTGAGATTTTGTAGTCAGGTATTATCTCTACACATTCTCCTGAATTAATTACAACCTGGAATTCACATAGGGGGTATAGCTCAGTGGTAGAGCATTTGACTGCAGATCAAGAGGTCCCAGGTTCAAATCCTAGTGCCCCCTATACTGTACATTGACATTGTCAGTGTTTTCAATGCTTTAGAAGAAGATTTCAAAGGACAGTCTTCTGTGATTTTGTAGTCAGGGATTATCTCTACACATTCTCCTGAATTAATTACAACCTGGAATTCACATAGGGGGTATAGCTCAGTGGTAGAGCATTTGACTGCAGATCAAGAGGTCCCAGGTCCAAATCCTAGTGCCCCCTATACTGGACATTGACAATGTCGGTGTTTTCAATGCTTTAGAAGAAGATTCCAAGTCTTCTAAAAACTTTGCAGTCAAGTATTATCTCTACACCTTATGATTGTTTCATTATGATTCATACTTCACATAGGGGATATAGCTCAGTGGTTGAGCATTTGACTGCAGATCAAGAGGTCCCAGTTTCAAATCCTAGTTACCCCTATACTGTACATTGACATTGACATTGTCAGTGTTTTCAATGCTTTAGAAGAAGATTTCAAAGGACAGTCTTCTGATATTTTGTAGTCAGGTATTATCTCTACACATTCTCCTGAATTCGTTACAACCTGGAATTCACATAGGGGGTATAGCTCAATGGTAGAGCATTTGACTGCAGATCAAGAGATCCCAGGTTCAAATCCTAGTGCCCCCTATACTGGACATTGACATTGTCAGTGTTTTCAATGCTTTAGAAGAAGATTTCAAAGGACAGTCTTCTGTGATTTTGTAGTCAGGGATTATCTCTACACATTCTCCTGAATTAATTACAACCTGGAATTCACATAGGGGGTATAGCTCAGTGGTAGAGCATTTGACTGCAGATCAAGAGGTCCCAGGTCCAAATCCTAGTGCCCCCTATACTGGACATTGACAATGTCGGTGTTTTCAATGCTTTAGAAGAAGATTCCAAGTCTTCTAAAAACTTTGCAGTCAAGTATTATCTCTACACCTTATGATTGTTTCATTATGATTCATACTTCACATAGGGGATATAGCTCAGTGGTTGAGCATTTGACTGCAGATCAAGAGGTCCCAGTTTCAAATCCTAGTTACCCCTATACTGTACATTGACATTGACATTGTCAGTGTTTTCAATGCTTTAGAAGAAGATTTCAAAGGACAGTCTTCTGATATTTTGTAGTCAGGTGTTATCTCTACACATTCTCCTGAATTCGTTACAACCTGGAATTCACATAGGGGGTATAGCTCAGTGGTAGAGCATTTGACTGCAGATCAAGAGGTCCCAGGTTCAAATCCTAGTGCCCTCTATACTGTACATTGATATTGTCAGTGTTCAATGCTTTAGAAGAAGATTCAAAGTCTTCTAAAAACTTTGCAGTCAAGTATTATCTCTACACCTTATGATCGTTTTATTATGATTTGTATTTCACATAGGGGGTATAGCTCAGTGGTAGAGCATTTGACTGCAGATCAAGAGGTCCCAGGTTCAAATCCTAGTGCCCCCTATACTTTACATTGACATTGTCAGTGTTTTCGATGCTTTAAAAGAAGATTTCAAAGGACAGTCTTCTGAGATTTTGTAGTCAGGTATTATCTCTACACATTCTCCTGAATTAATTACAACATGGAATTCACATAGGGGGTATAGCTCAGTGGTAGAGCATTTGACTGCAGATCAAGAGGTCCCAGGTTCAAATCCTAGTGCCCCCTATACTGTACATTGTCAGTGTTTTCAATGCTTTAGAAGAAGATTTCAACTGACAGTCTTCTGAGATTTTGTAGTCAGGTATTACCTCTACATATTCTCCTGAATTCATTACAAACTGGAATTCACATAGGGGGTATAGCTCAGTGGTAGAGCATTTGACTGCAGATCAAGAGGTCCCAGGTTCAAATCCTAGTGCCCCCCACACTGTACATTGACATTGACATTGTCAGTGTTTTCAATGCTTTAGAAGAAGATTTCAAAGGACAGTCTTCTGAGATTTTGTAGTCAGGGATTATCTCTACACATTCTCCTGAATTAATTACAACCTGGGGTATAGCTCAGTGGTAGAGCATTTGACTGCAGATCAAGAGGTCCCAGGTTCAAATCCTAGTGCCCTCTATACTGTACATTGATATTGTCAGTGTTTTCAATGCTTTAGAAGAAGATTTCAACTGACAGTCTTCTGATATTTTGTAGTCAGGTATTACCTCTACACATTCTCCTGAATTCATTACAACCTGGAATTCACATAGGGGCTATAGCTCAGTGGTAGAGCATTTGACTGCAGATCAAGAGGTCCCAGGTTCAAATCGTAGTGCCCCCTATACTGTACATTGACATTGACATTGTCAGTGTTTTCATTGCTTTAGAAGAAGATTTCAAAGGACAGTCTTCTGAGATTTTGTAGTCAGGGATTATCTCTACACATTCTCCAGAATTAATTACAACCTGGAATTCACATAGGGGGTATAGCTCAGTGGTAGAGCATTTGACTGCAGATCAAGAGGTCCCAGGTTCAAATCCTAGTGCCCCCTGTACTGGACATTGTCAGTTTTTTCGATGCTTTAGAAGAAGATTTCAAAGGACAGTCTTCTGATATTTTGTAGTCAGGTATTATCTCTACACATTCTCCTGAATTCATTACAACCTGGAATTCACATAGGGGGTATAGCTCAGTGGTAGAGCATTTGACTGCAGATCAAGAGGTCCCAGGTTCAAATCCTAGTGCCCCCTGTACTGTACATTGACATTGTCAGTGTTTTCAATGCTTTAGAAGAAGATTTCAAAGGACAGTCTTCTGAGATTTTGTAGTCAGGGATTATCTCTACACATTCTCCTGAATTAATTACAACCTGGAATTCACATAGGGGGTATAGCTCAGTGGTAGAGCATTTGTCTGCAGATCAAGAGGTCCCAGGTTCAAATCCTAGTGCCCCCTGTACTGGACATTGTCAGTTTTTTCGATGCTTTAGAAGAAGATTTCAAAGGACAGTCTTCTGATATTTTGTAGTCAGGGATTATCTCTACACATTCTCCTGAATTCATTACAACCTGGAATTCACATAGGGGGTATAGCTCAGTGGTACAGCATTTGACTGCAGATCAAGAGGGCTCAGGTTCAAATCCTAGTGCCCCCTGTACTGTACATTGACATTGTCAGTGTTTTCAATGCTTTAGAAGAAGATTTCAAAGGACAGTCTTCTGAGATTTTGTAGTCAGGGATTATCTCTACACATTCTCCTGAATTAATTACAACTTGGTATTCACATAGGGGGTATAGCTCAGTGGTAGAGCATTTGACTGCAGATCAAGAGGCCCAGGTTCAAATCCTAGTGCCCCCTATACTGTACATTGACATTGTCAGTGTTTTCAATGCTTTAGAAGAAGATTTCAAATGTTTCAAAGACTTTATTGACAATAATTATCTTAACACCTATCTCAATTTACTTGTTTACTTGAAGTACATATGTTTAGCAAAATATACAACCATAACATTATGGATGTAACATCAGTTGTCCACACTTCGGAATGTAGGATCCTGCCATCGTTTTAGTGTAGACAAGCTAGGATGAGGTTAAGTGGGCCTACTCAATCTGTGTCCTTAAAGAATGTTTTAATGGCCACTCCACAATAACAATTGTAACACTGTCATAGACACTGCACTTTTTTACAACTCTAACCTTGCCCTCTGGAAGGATTGATGCATCACCATAGCAACATTGACCCTTGAAGTCTCTTAGCAACCTGAGACCTGTGCTAGATTTATGGGTGTTTTCAGCTTGTTACAGCAGATTTATCCTCACAATAAAAAAGAACAACAATCTGCAGAAGCCATTAGGGAAGTCTAAAGAAAAGTCCTGGCCGAAGTAGGTTTAACAAGATCTCATACATGAGGGGAAGTTCAAAATGTGGTTGGCATTCTGACCTTCGCAAATTCATTCAACCGTTTTTTAAATTCACCATGTGGTTCAAGTTCAAGGTTTTGAACAGAAGGTTTTTGCTTTGTTAGTAAATTCCTGCTGAGGCCAACAGCAAGTCAGTTCACATGAAAGTCAACAACAAAACAACAAATGGACATTAAAAGTTAACTGTAGTTCTTGTAGATGTTAATAGAGCTTTTGGCCAGATTTAATAATTAAGTACCAACTACTCATTTTTTAGCTTGCCGACTACCATCTTTGAGACTCTTTAATATATGCATTTTAATTTAGTACATATTTTGTTTTCAAAGTAAACATTGCTTTGTGTGTAATAGTTCCTACCATTACTGTCTTTTTCCATTATTCGATGACAGACAACTTCAAAATCCTATTTTAACCATATCTTAGTTACCTGGATAGACATTAAATATATCAGTGGCACATACACTAACTATGTTGGGAAGCAAATGGTGACAAAAACCTTTTAACCTGAAAATCCCTGCAAGTCCCCCAAGTCAAGCATACCCCTGTAACATGTGAAAAAGTACTCCTAAAAATGTCACACTGTGTTTCCTATTGATCACCAACAGGACTTACAGTACAGCACAATACAATCACATGTAAAAACAAACTAAAAAGGATGTCAACAACACTGTATAACGTATTTCTGTGCGATGCTGAAACTCTTTCGCGTTGACAAAAATAGCCATTCTAACCCAAGGATTCCTCCCGCTACATGTATTGCTGCTCTAAACTTAGTGGGGATGGTCTGGTCAAGAGTCAGTGTCATGAGCACACAGATTAAGACAGATGACACAGAACAAGCGCTCACGGGAGGTGGCGACGGGGAAGAGGAGACAGAGAGATGGGAGTCTGGGGGCCAAGTCTCTGGTATTTAAAGCAGGACGTCTTCATTCCCACCTGCTGACGCAAGCAATCTCCTTCCATTCGCCACGCTTTGAGGTTGCATGACCTGCGGGGCTGTCCGGCCCGCTGGCTCTTCTCCAGGGTAGCCCGCGGTGCATCCCTAAGCAGGCTTGACCGACCCGTTGTCACACACACTGCGGTCAAGCCCTGGGCAGGGGGATTTGAGATGTGACAGGATAATCAATTTCAGTGATTCATGATCACCCCAAAGGAGGCAGAGCTGAGCAACTGGGCAGCTGAGCAGGGGGAGGGGGGGGGGGAGTGGGGGGAGGGGGGGGGGGGGGAGTGAGGGGAGGGGGGGGGGGGGGGGGCAGGGGGAGCCAGGGGGAATGCTGACAACACTGTCAGGTCGGTGGCCAGACATGCTGAAGTAGACTCCGCTGCTTACCAATGCTCCTGTTTCCTTCTGGCTTCTAGAAAGTCAGGGAGGCTTTCCCAGTATAGATTAATATAGTTAATAAGGATATTTGTTATTTTAGATTTTGTTTAGATTTTTTACAGTCCTGCCTACAGATCAGTGTATTAAGAGGGGTAATTTTATTATGTTACACATACTAAAGTAAAACTGTACAAAATACCTACAAAATATGATGCCTTATTATACAAACAGCGAGAGGTAGATGTAGTTACGTCTGCCTGGTGTCTCCTGTAGTGAGACGAGACTCACAACAGGCCAGGACATGCACACATGCATTGTGATGGAAGTTCATGCTGTGGAAGTCCATAAATGTGGAGTACAGTAGCTGGTACGGATGGGGTGTGAGGGGACTGTGTTTGAGGTCACGAGGTAGATATTGGTACCTCCCAGAGGTGGCATGTCTGGGAGGAATTCTATTCCACCTTCCTCCTAAACGGGAGTCAGATGGCAGGGCGGTTAGGGAATCGGGCGATTAATCAGACGGTTGCTGGATCGACTCCCGGCCGTGCCAAATGACGTTGTGTCCTTGGGCAAGACACTTCACCCTACTTGCCTCAGGGGGAATCTCCCTGTACTTACTGTAAGTCGCTCTGGATAAGAGCGTCTGCTAAATGACTAATTGAAATCCCCGGAAGCGCATCCCTGACGGCGGCCTGAACCTTCATCTCGAACTGAACACAAACTGCAGAGAAAGGAGTGAGTGTTGTAAGTTTAAACACATCGCCTTGTTCACTGTCTTGAAATACATAATGGAGCCCCCCCAAAAGTATCATTAGCCCCCCCAATTGCGTTTAATAATTCTTGTTTTTTTTCTTCATATTTTAAATCTAAATTTGTTAATTTCTCTTCCTAAAACCCACTAAAGGACACAATTTAAAAGGATATAAAAATATATATATTCTGGGGGAACATGCCCCCAGACTCCTCTAGTTTTGCTGGGTCACAGAAAAAATAATAGGTTTTATCTAGGGGGCTTAGCCCCCCCAAAAGTGGGAACCTAGATTTGCCCCTGGTAGAGAGCAATCTGTCTTGTTTGGTGACATAAAGAAATTAAAACATTACACAGTAAAACAATCACTAAGACAAATTACTTTATTGCACCTACCCATATTCTATATGCATCCATATTTACCAGTTGACCCTACTCCTAGTGTTTTGAAGTGACAAGCTGGCATTGTGTGTGTGTTTGTACGGTGAGGTTATGTTGTTGCAGGAATGGAACAGGTGTTATATACAGTAGGCCACACCGTGGGAGTTTCTCTCAAGGTAACCCAAGTCAAAGGAACCACATCCACTATGAAAACCGCTCCACCACTGTGCTATTTATCATCATTTAAAATCTTAAAGATATTGAGCTGAATGTCTCTTCAACTCGATAGCAGTTGCGGGGAATGAAACGTGTGACAAAAATGTCAGGCGTAAAGTGTGCAATAAAAGAAAAATAGTTAAAGCAGTTGGGCCTTGGAGTTTAGTCATATCAGGCAAGGTTTACATTTCATGTTTGGAAACATTGAAAATCTGACAAAAGCGTGTTGAGACCAGGGTTTTTTTTTCTCTTGGGTCATAAAAACTCTTGGGTCATAAAAGGTATTTTGGCCCTGACCAATCAATTAATTTTGTCAGTGGAAAATACTTGACATGTCATAAACAATTACACTTGACAAACACAGATATTTTATAATTGTATAATTTAAATACTTTACAAATACAGATTGCAAAACAAATTTAGAATGATTTGAGTCAAATGTACAGAAGAACGGCTAAACAATTTTTTTTACTATTGCAATTATTTGTTATTCACAAATATTACAAATACAATGACAAATAGTAATTAATCATATCAGTGCACAATGTAATCATTGTTATATATTGCAAAAATTTGCAATATACAAATAGCTACAATTACAGAAATCTGAACATGTGACCTCTTGATATTCAGTCAAATGCTCTACCACTGAGCTATACCCATCCCAATTAAACGCAATAACTGTGGTTACATGTGATGACAAGGTTAATAACAGGGCTGAGTGTTCACATTTCCAGTTCTGGAACGCTTTAAGGATTTGCGGATGTCGACCGTGGACATGTTCAGGAATAACTCGGTGATGAACTGGGCTGAAAGATAATCCTGTGACTCTTACCTTTCTTCCACATGCTGCTGAATCGTCGCAACAGCTGAGAATCCTCACAGATGTGGGTTTCTGCAGCTACACTGTAATGCCCCACTCGTAAACACAGCCTTGAGTTGAAGAAATTGAATCCAAGAGTCACTCCCTTGCCTTCTCACATTACACACTGCAAGTAAAAAAGAATACTTTATTCAATGGGAATATTTTCTGATACGTACATTATGCAAACAATATTGTATAACGTTGCTATCTTTTTTTCATTAACTGGTTTGTGTTTTAAAACTAAACAAAATGTTGTTTTTTCAGTAGTCACATCAACAGATTTGCTTTCTTTTATTATGTACTTTTTCTCTGATCTTCATCAGCAGGCTTTGCAGTCATAAATTAGAGGCTAGTTTCTGTGTCTCAGCTTGTTTTGAGGTCTCTTTGAGATCTGTGTGTTTGGTTTCTGAAGGTCACAGGCCCAGCCCAGTTAGAGAGCCTGGGCGGGAGGCCGTGGAGGCGTGGCTAAGCGGTAGGGGGGCGTGGCAAGGCAAGGCCAGCAGGAGAGTGGCTACACCAGCCAGACGCTAGCTGACCCCTGCAGAGACAAGGCCGCATCAAGTTGCGACCGGCTCCCTTTGAAAAACAGTCAAGCCCCACTTGAGTGATTGGCCATATGGGTAACAGTGCCATCCAAGAACCCCCCCACTGTGCCAACCATGGGTGGAAAGGGGGGGGGTAGGAGTGGGGGGGGGGGGCGGGGGGCATGGCACACTCTCATCTCTCCCCCCAACCAGCCCACAGGGGTAAAGTAACGTCACACATAAGTACCACCTCCTACAACACTGGTCTCCCACTGGTCAATTGGTTCTTGTTAGTTTTCCGTTTCCTAAGTGTAAGTGTTTAATGGTTTTCTCAGTGGGTGAGGAGGCTGGGTATATATATATATATATATATATATGTAGGTCGCTGTGTGAGGTAACAGGCAGGAGGCATTTTCATGTGCAAGCACACTTCACAGGGAAATATGACTGACCTTTAAATCATTTCAGATGATTCAAGCTTGGCCTGAAATGATAACCACCATTTACGACCTGTTAATATTTTTAATGAGCTGGAGGATTGCACCTAAAGGTATGTGCATTTGGCACCCCCGAAGTGATTTATGGAGCCGAACAGGACAACATATTTCACGTCCTGTTTTTTTTCTTCTCTTGCTGTGATGTGCATGACTTGCCTGGGTGACCCTGGTTAACATACCACAACACGAACAGAATAGGCAACGAACCCAAGCCATGTGTGACATCACATGTGCGTCCGTGGAAGTTCAGCAGGATACAGATACACTCACAGTCCAGCTCTTGCCCACTTTTACTCTCTCTCACCCTCTCTCTGTCTCTCTCTCTCCCTCTGTCTCCATTTCGTTCTCTCTTTCACTCTGTCCTACACACACACACTCACACAAACACACACACATATACAGTATAAATATATTGGATTGCAAAGCAACTGGTCAATTTGATCTGGCAACCGGCATTTCCTGTGACAGATACACACTGGGTAAAAGCATATGTAGGTGTCAACAGATAAAGACTCGTAAGTCACACGATGTGAAGAGAGAATGGCATCTGGCATATAGAAGACCCTGACGCCTTTTAGCGGGTATTCATAGGCTTTATTAAACCTTCCATTAAACATGTCAGTTAGACCAGTTAGAATATTGTCAATACTGAAGGTTTCCAACACGGTCCTTATATGTAAGAAACCTCAAATGTTTTTGACATTCTCTGATGAAGCATGCCATTCCTGGCTGTAGTGCTTACGTGATTAATATTCCCACAGTTGTTTAGGATCTAATAAATGTATAGTATTGTATTATTCAATTAATGCTCAAAACCACATCAGTGTGTTTGTAAGGAGATGGTTGGATGTGTAGATTCTAAGCAGGGCATTATGACAAAAGGCTCATGGATATTCTGGTGAGAAAGCGAGTTGTAAAATGATGTTGGCCTGTCCAAAGGGGCTTCTTATTGATTTATTTCATCCTGATAACAAGAGTTGTAAAGCTATTTTAAGGAATCCCCCCTCCACCGTCTACATCCCACCCCCTATCTGCCCCATCCTCTCTCTCCCACCCCCTGCCTCACCCAATCTTTCTACCTCACCCCGTCTCCCCCACCCCCTGTCTCCCCCACCCGTCTCCCCCCACCCTGTCTCCTCCACCCTGTCAAACCCACAGCTGAGCATCTCACCGCTGTAGCTGGTTAAGCGGCACTGAAACCTTTTCGCCAGAGTTGTAAATCTTTTCGTCTGATATTTTCTTTGATTCCCCCCCACCCCCACCCCCCCCCCCACCCCTAACCCACCTCCCAACTTTACCCTCGATTAGCTCACACAAAATTGGAGCCTGTTGTTTTGCAGTGTCTACAAGGCAAGGGTTTAAAATGGATAAGGAAGCAAAAGGGGATTTCAAATCTTATGGTGCAAATTTGTGCAAATTTAGATTCAGTTGTTTAGGTGTTGTGACCATTCACTTGTTTCGATGAAAGAAAGGGATTCCACTCAGACTGAGACAAGTCCAGTACATGTGTTCTTTGTTTCACATGGTCTTTTTTTCAAAAGTTTTAACACGCCCATCTGGTCTATGCCAAAGTCACTCCCAGGTCATACAGATTTTCACTTACTGGTGATAGAAGTTTAACTTTTCAATATTTCCTCAAAGATTTGTTCCATAGCTAGTCCTTCATGTGTGCATATGAAAGGTCCACCAGTTATGCACAAAATAAACGGTACATTTCCAGGTAATTTGTCTTGGTAATTTTGTACTCTTGTACTCACTGTGAAATATTTTACTGTTGATTGTTCATCTACAGGTACAGTCTTGCACTTTTTGGGGTTCAAGTTGTTTTAATTTGTAACTTGTATAACTGCATGCTCTTATGGGTCTTCCTTTGGCACTTGTTTAGTTTTTCACAATGTATGCTTCATGTTTTGGCTCCTTGCAATGTTTGGGACTACCTCGTTGTTATGATCAGTGACCTATGCTCTTTTGTAAAGCTCTCTCTTGGAAGTCGCTTTTGATAAAAGCGTCTGCTAAATGCATAAATGTAAATGTAATTCACTATTATAGCACTTTTTAGCTATTTATTTAACCAATGCAAGGCCTTGTCACAAACAACGTGGCAAGACATACCTAGCTAACATTAGCATTGTTTTTAAACCTGTTTGGGCACGGCTTTACACTCAGGTCAGTCCTAAACCAACATGTAATTATCGAAAGACTCACAAGTACACCAGGCTATGATCACAGTCTTGATCTCAGCGCTTAGAGTATTCGTTCTAAGTCGTGGATGGCGTGATCGTGATCCCTTCGTAACGAACATGTCTCAGGGAGGCAGGTGACACGGTCACTTCGCTGTTGCAAATCTTCCACGTCTCGACCGGCAGCACGTGTTCGGGAGGAGAGAGCCCGGAGGGAGAGAGAGAGAAGCGCCCAGGGCTCCGGACCACATGCGACCCTTGTTTGCTCAGCCAATTGCACCCCTACCAGGGCAACAGTAACATGAAGCACTTAACAGCAGCTTGACAAAGGTCATAAACAGACCCAAGGTGTTAAACAGGTGCTGGAGGGGAGACGGAGCGAGAGGGAGGGAGGACAGAGAGGTTGAAAGTGTTCGTGGAGGATAGGAGAGAGGAGAAAGAGAAGAGAAGGAGAAATCTTTATGGGGTTCATTGAGCGAACTTTGACCTCTCACTCCCAGCAGGACGGTGTTGTAATAAATTGCCGGTCGTTAAGGGTCTGGACACCTCTTGGCACTCACTTCAAAAGAGACTGGAGGTTCTGCCTGTTAGCTATGGATTTAGCGTGGCAGACGGACAGGTTAGGGTCCAATCGGCTTTTCATGCCTCCACATCTGGCTGGCAGCACCTTGCTGAAATTGAGACTTTGTGTCTCTTGATGTTTTCCTGTGACATCTTTATTAACGCTCACCGTTACCCATCCCTGCACGGTCACTCTCTCAGTCCTGCTTCTGCCTCATCTCCACCCCCCCCCGGTCTCCTCCACCTCCTACTCCTCCACCCCCCGCTGCCCCGACCCTCCCCGCACGTACGAAACCTTAATGTGAAACATTTGGGGTGTCTTCCGATCCCAGGTCCAGGCAAAGGTCCTGCTAAGTGGAACCTTGCGAACTCCTTCTCCTGGCCGAGGCGGCGGTCGAGTCCATCCATCTTGAGGGGCTGAGAAAAGAGGAGCAGAGTAGACAACGCTCCACACCTTGTCCACATTACCTCCGCCGGAGCCTTTTATGTTCCTCCTATCGATGAATCTATCTCGCCTGTGCCATGAGGTCACCGTCAAGTTATTGGTTAGCCTGGAAATGCCCTCCTCCCCGCACCCCCCGCTTGCCCCCCTCACCACAACTCATGTGGAAAGAAAACGAGGCGGCGGCGGCGGGGGCGGGGGGGAGAAAAAAACAGAGAAAAATAATTTTCAGTCTCTCAAAACCTGACCTGTACAGCCACCCTTGTAGTCACCATCTCCACACAAAGGGCCTGGCATGAGCGCCGTGCTTACTGCAGGGCCTTAACAGGTGCACATGCTGACTTGAGAGCCAGGGGAGACACATAAATTACACGCTAGGCCAAATCACACAGTACTGTTGCCGTGTTAATCTGCCAAGAGCTTTGAAGGCTAGGACAAAGAATTAGGAATTCACCCTGGGAAAAAATAACTGATGTACTGGTCACCGTCAAAACAAGAAAGGAGAGTTTGTTTTGACATTAACTGAGACAGGGACCATAACCCTAAGTCAGTTTCTGAGATTGTATTTGTTGTATTTAGTCGGTTACAAAATCAGTCTTGTTGATAGTTATATGGTTGTGAATCAATGTTTTGGATCAATTTGATTTGTGAATCTTTGAAGTATTTTCAGAAATTAGTTTAAACGGAACATGAACAAACGAATACCATTTCCTGCTCTGAATTTCCCCTTTAAAGTCGATCCACAGGAGATCAACATCTAGTAAATGAGGCAGGTTCCTCCAAGCCTACAGGCAAACACGCATCTGTGTCCTTTGTGATTTCCTTCCACATTCCCGCCGACAGGCAGAAGTCAATGATATCGGTGATTGCTCTTGGCCTCTGTGATGTCGGACAGCCGGCGAGCTGACATATGACAGGCAGGCTTATTGTAGAGGGAGGGCTGTGATTGGTCTCTGGGTAGCAGAGCTTGCGGGCCGGTCTACGGGGCCTGTCATACAGAGACAAAGGCCTCGCCCCAGACACAAGACAGCCTCTACATTGGCAGCCAGCACCTTGGAGCGGGATGCTGTGCTTAGAGGGCATGATGGCCTAGAGAGCCTCCAATACACACACACGCTAACAGACACCCACATAGAAACATGTACACACACAAACAGATAAACAGACACACAAATAAACACACAGTGAAACGTGCACACACACACACACTGTCAACAATAGTCAAATGTAATAATTAAATTGTGGCAATTAGTGGAAAAAGCAAGTGAAGAGGGTGTGTTTGTGTGTGAAAAAGAGAGTAAGGGTGAGAACGAGAGAGAGAACGAGAGAGAGAGAGAGAGAGAGCGAGAGAGAGAGCGAGAGAGAGAGAGAGAGAGAGAGCGAGAGAGAGTGAGAGAGCGAGAGAGAGAGAGCGAGAGAGAGAGAGACAGAGAGAGACTGAAGCACAGTGTGGAGGGGGACATTCAGCCTTTGTCTTTGACAGCAGATATAAATCATCACAATTATGGGCCAAGCCCAGTGAGCGGGGACAGGTCAGCATCAGCCCACCAGGTTCAAGGTGTTTCCTGTTCATCCATGCCAGGCAGGGCAGCCAGGACCTCGTGTCCAGGGACGGAGACGGGAATGTGCCACAGCTTGTGCTGTAGTGTTCACACAAGCAGAGCGACTGGGCCCTGCAGGACATGCTGTGGCTCACACTATCACGGTGGCTTGTGTACTTCGGAGGAACACTGGATTAGGAATAATGTCCCAATTATCTCAGCCCTTAATAATATCAGCCCTTTGTGTATGTGTGTTTCAAAATAAGCTTTTTTTTATACATGTTCTTTAAATGACTCTCCAACATTTGTTGTGCATTAGCAAAAAAACGTCATAAAGTAAACTTCAAATCAAAGCGAATTATTGAACTTCCTGGCGTTATATATGAGCACACATCCACTGCAGTTTCTTCAATCTTTTTTCTTTCTTTTTTTTTCCTTTTCTTCTTTTCTTTTGAGACCATCTGACTATTTTCCTTTTTATTCTCTTCATTCTTTATTTCGTTTTGTGAGCGTGTGTGTGTGTGTGTGTGTGTGTGTGAGGGGAGCACAGGACAGGGGGAAATTGGTGTAATGAATTTAGGGCACCCATGCTTGCTGATGCGATCCTCCCTCTGCAGCTCTCGGCCATTAATCTTCCGCACTCTGTCAGAACAAAATGTGCCCACAATAGGCAAAGGGGGAGCTCAAATTGACTACCAATTACGCGCCTGTGAATAAAGGATATGCAGCAGGGGGGTGGGGGGGCGCTCAGTATGGTTCAGCAGGAACGTTTATTTTAACCCCGTGAGCGCAGAAGCTTCAAGGCCCGGAGATGGAGTGTATCTCCACTCGAGGGTGAAGGCCCCTTCTTTCGTTTCCCCTCGTTTATCCGGCGACCTGGTGGTGGAGGTTGTTCTCACCACCATGGGGTAGAAACAGCCAGCGTGTATTTCACAGTGGTGATCTCTCTATCTCGTGCTCTCTGGAAAGCTTTCAGGAGATTGCTCTCCTTCAAAGTAAATATTTACTGTATGTTCGCAGACTCACTGTTTTGTTTTCATCACTGAAGTCTTTTGAAAGGGTGTCGCGGAAGGTAAAGAAGCATCTGACAAACCAGTGTGCTGATATCTCAGCTACGCATGATAATAATCAGAGGAGTCAGATGGCTGAGCGGTGAGGGAGTCGGACTAGTACTCAGAAGGTTACTGGCTCGATTCCCCGCTGTGTCAAATGATGTTGTGTCCTTGGGCAAGGCACTTCACCCTACTTGTCTCGGGGGGAATGTCCTTGTACTTACTGTAAGTTGCTCTGGATAAGAGCGTCTGCTAAATGTAAATTTAATAATCACATGTCTTCGCAAGACAAAACATCAAGTATTCAGCTGCACAGATTGTTCATATGTTTCCCTATTTTACAAAGGGTTTACTGACCCTTGCAGCTGAAACAGTTCATCCTTAATCAAATGTTTTTCTGTAATACATACATTTTTTAACCTTATGGTTTTTATTATCTTGGTGTTCATATGATTATCGTGGAAATATGACAAGAACTAATATGCCTTCTAATCACAGCTGATTACATTCATGGGTAATTTAGCTATTGGAAGTATTGGCTCCTTTGAATTAAACCCACACCCTCTTAACAAGTCCATTACACGAAGGGTGTGCATACGTTTGCTCCAAGAGCATGAACACAAGCAGAGGATAAGTCAGATGTCTTAACGAAGTTTGACTTTCAGGCATCAAAAGCTTAAATATGAGCCTGCCTGATGTTATGCAGAGTTTACAATTCCTCTGCAAAGTTTCACAGCTAAAATAACAGGTTTGGAGGCTGTTTGTTGTTGAAATGTGTGCTTGTGGCTTTGGGGGAATTTTTCAACACTCACTGAGGGAGAAATGCCTGGAATGAGGTGGGAGATATGTGATACTGTACAATCTATCAAACTAGTTTCTTTTCCACAATTAGCTGTTGCGTGCATTGGGTTTTGAAAGAGGTAAGAATATTTGGCTTATCTAATATTATGAAGGGGGGTGTGATGCACTGGCTATTGCCATGGCACTTAGTGAGCTGACTGACGGTCATAGATAGCGAAAGTATGGTGTTGCAGAGAGATAGAGAGATAGAGAGATAGACACAGACACACAGACACACAAACAGACAGACAGACAGACAGACAGACACACACAAACAGACAGACAGACCCACAAACAGATACACAGACACACAGACACACAAACTGACAGACACAAACACACAGACACAAACAGACAGACAGAACGATGTCTCCCTGTCAGTGAGCAGATGGATGACGTTGTGTTGGGAGATGATAGGAGTTTAGTCAGCCAGTTGGTCGGGGTCACCTAAAAGTCATCCATTAAAGGTCTTTATTCGAAGTGGCAAGGAACAAGCACCAATCCAGTATATCCCCTGTCCCTCTCTGTATCTCTTTATCAAACAACCAAAACCAGCACGCAGGGTGAGGTGGGAAAGAAAGTCATTCTGGCCTGGTGGGTTTGGGACTGCGATGGATATGATGTGGAGATTAAATCCATGGACAGAAGCCTGGAAGGAGCTGCTGCATGTTATGATGCCAAGTCTTGATTTCTCTGTCTGGTTGTGATCGAGACCACACTGCCACCTACTGAAATCGGAGGTCTGGGACTAGCAGGTTTCAGCTCGCAGAATTATCCACTAAAATCTAAATTTCAATGCTTTATTTGCTCATCAAACCAAGGTGCCCAGACAGCACTTCTTTTGTATCCTCACATGTGTTTGTTCCATGTTACATTACATTACACACATAACATTTACATTCTTATTTATTTAACAGACACTTTAATTTCACAACTGTACTTCCGTGTCTGTACAAGGGGAACCACGGAATCATCTTTCACGTTTTCTAAGAATAAACACCCTCCGCTAAATTAGCTGAGGTAGGTTTGGGCGCCCCCAAGGCCTTACCTGGGTTCAAATCCGATCCAGGCCTTATGTTACATGTCATCCCCTCTCTCTCTGCCTATTCTATCTTGCTGTGAACATTCAAAAGAAATAAAGGCATAAATATACCTAAAAATATATCTCAAAACTGACACAAGTTACGGGTGCTGATCTGTTGGCATCTGTGAAGGCCTGTGTGAGACTACTTGTAAAAAGGGGCTCCGCAAATAAAAATTTGATTTGATTTAATCGAACTAAACAGAGATCCTGAGCAGGGCTGCGTACCACGTCTCCCTGCTGGGAGGCCTCGAGGAGGCGGTCTCTTCTCTTGTCGGCCTGCTCTGAGGGAAGGAGACATCAATCTCTCACTAATTCCTTCAAGTGTGAAAGGGTCCTTGTGGTCCAGGGCTGTACGTATTGTAACAGGGGAGAAGAGGAGGAGAGGAGGAGGAGAGGAGGGCCCAGGATCCAGGCACCGTGGTCCTGCAGGGGCCACCTGACAGGGAACCAGATGGCGGCAGCATTACCCCAACAAAGGCTATCTAATTAGGGGGACAATGGAGGGAGGGTGGAGCAGCCTGCCAAAAGCCGGCATGATGGAGGGATGGAGGGATGGAGGGAGAATGAGGGGGTAGCCGGGCAGGCCGTCTGGGACCGATGCTAGTCAATTGCCTACCTACCCTACCCTCCCCATACACACACATGCACCCACGTGCGTGCACACACACACACAAATACACACACACTCCCTCCTCACCCCCATCCTCCTCCTGGCAGCAATATAAAGGCCTATGACTTTATTACCTCTCATTAACACACATTAGACCACTTGAGCCCCCTGAATGGCGATGACAAATTGAATTAAGCATTTGGAAATAAGTCAGTCCCCACCCATGGCCAGCCTGCCACCATATTGCGCTAAACATTCATGGAGGGAAACCATAAAAAAGCCTGCTATTATGTCTTTGAGAAGCTGTGAATGGTTAAATTCCCCTGGAAATGATGGAGATACCCGGGCCTGTGAGATGAGTTAAGCCTGGCGAGTTAAGTGTGGTATATTATGGAATGTAGCAGATGGTTTAGTCTTAAAAATACTTTTTATTTGAGCTTTAGTATTGTGGAGTGGGGTGATTGGGATGACAGGGATTGATCAAATGTAACATAACTAATTTTAGTTTTTAGTGATTTTAGTAAGCAGTCTACATATACTTTGCAAAACTTTGCAAAAAAATTTCTAAATCTAAAACCCAGACACAATCTAGTTCCTACTGTTGTACATAAAGTACTATTTAATTAATAGTCATTTAAGTAATTTATGTAATAGCCTATTAAAATTATAGCCAGTTGAGACAAATTAATCACATGAAATTATAAAATTAAAGTAAACAATACCCAATTTTCTTACATTTATATTTATGAGTTTGTTTATAACAGGCCAGATGCATGGTTGTGCATGTACAATTACAGGACTCCTTCAGTTATGAAGGCTGGCTAAGGCTGACATCTTGTGGAACTTAGTGACACTGCTCTGATTGCAGCAAGCATACTTACCCATGGCCAATCTTTTTGCAACAACGGATGTTTTGGTGTTGATATTTACAAATGTCTCGAAACCATTTTCTATTGGTTAGATAGTGCTACGCTGTCAACGCTGTGAGATTAAAACACGTTTTAATCAATTCCGATCGTTGAAGATGATAATTATTATAAATATTTATTCAGAAGATGTTTTGATCCCAAGTGACACGATTTTCACCTTCAGACATCTGAACATGCAGTCAAATGCTTTATATGGAAGCAAAAATCAGTGACATAATGTTTATAATTTTAACAGGCATTGAACACTTAATATTGAAATTTAAACAACACCGAATGTGTTGGTTTTAAAATTCACCTCTTTAAAAATATTTTTTTTATTTTTATGTATAATGAAAAATTCTGATCCAAAAATGTAATGTTTGGAAATTCCGGTAGCTCAAATTGGAACTATGAAATTCAAATCTCAAAAAATCTATAACAAAAATAATAAGAATCAGATATTCAAACAAAACTGAATTCAGGCTGATCAAATTGAAATACTGAAATTCAGATAAAAAATTAGCATTTTGGGGATCAGAATTTTGCTGTTCGAATTGGAGCTACCTGAAATTCCAAACCTTAAATAATTGGATCAGAATTTTACATTTAAATAAATGCATATTTCTATTTTGGCCCTGATATACTGGGGATCTTCAGGCCCAATCCAATCTCAATTGGCCCTGAAGTATGGAACCCTGGCCCTCCCAGAGAACTGCATCATCCCTGGAGCAGCGCCACATGGACCACTACCACACGTCTTCATGGGTGATGTGGCCTTTCCTCTGCGGAACAACCTCCTAAGCCCCCTCCCTAGGACTAACCTCTCCAGGGAGAAGAGAATGTTCAACTACCTCCTCAGCCGAGCCAGGTTGACAGTCGAGTGTGCGTTTGGTATTCTCTCCAGCCAGTGGAGAATGTATTGGCACTTGGTTGGCTTTAACCCAGCAAAGGCGGAAGTCTGTGTGAAGGCCACCTGCATCTTCCACTACTGCATCCGGAAGTCCAGGAGAGGGGCCAGGAGATGTCCCGCAGCCCCGGACATTGATATGGACTTTGATATGGACTTTGATATGGACATTGATATGGACATTGATATGGACTTTGATATGGACATTGATATGGACTCTGATATGGACATTGATATGGACATTGATGTGGACATTGATTCACTTCACACTAGTCACTTTAAACACTGTCACTTTAAGCTATAGGTGGCACTATCAGTAACATCGCACAACTGTACTTCACTGTACTTCGACATCAGGCTCCTGTATGGTCATTGACATAATCATTGATTGACCTCTTAATACATCTTCTTGTGCTTTTTGTTTTGGCTACCCGCAATGCTTTGGGACTATCTTGTTGTTGTTATTATCAGTTACCTATGCACTTTGTAAAGCTCTCTCTTGGAAGTTGCTTTGGATAAAAGCGTCTGCTAAGTGAATACATGTAAATGTAATAGTTACTTACACACTGCCACTTTCAGCTGCTGGTTGCATTATCTGTAATTTTGCATTATTACTCATTGTACTCCACCTAGGTTAGAATAGGTTATGGGGTTGTAATAGGTTTTATGTGTATTTAGGGGTAGTATAATGTATTATTTACTGTTATCTGTATATTTAGGAAGTTTTAGTATTTAGTGTTAGTATAGTGTAATATTTATTGTTTGTATATTTAGAAAGTTTTACTCATTTAAGCTTAGCATAGATGTAAATTATGTTCTGTATACTTATATGTTATGCCAGGTGTTTGCGTTGTCTTGTCTTAAGAATTTCAGTGCCCAGTCTGACCTTGTGTTGTTCTGTGTACCTGACAATGAAATACCTGAACTTGTCCCGGCTATGAGGGTCTGTTGCTTTGCAGAGGGATCCACGAGTGGGCAGCAACAATGCTGCACATGCAGCAATTCGTGTGAGGGACACATTCACTGCATACTTCAATGCAGAGGGTTCAGCGCCCTGGCAGCAACATGTCATATGGCCTGTGGCATTGAAAAACCAAAGGCACTTTTAAGAGCTCACCAACATTAATTTAAAAAAAAAAAAGCTAAAGGTTCCAGGTTATTTTCATAATATATAAGCTTAAATCATTGTGTGGTCATGTTGTTTTCTTCATTATTAATTTTCACTACCAACCATTCATAGTAAACAATCGTATCTTAATACCTATCAGCCAAATTCAATAAAAGACACAAAGTTCCGTCAGCGACCATTTCTGTTTTATTACACGTCACTGTGTGGCATGCATCTCCGCCTCCGCCTCAAAAATCATGCGGTGAATATTCAATTTTAATTCTGCCCGCTTGGCTGGTGGGAGTCTTTTGAGCGCAGGTAGAAGGCTTTTAAAAAAAAGGTAATCCTCATCTTCTGCTTGAGGAGGTGGTTGAGAAGCAGGTGCTTGTGCTTTTTCGAGGGCACCAAGAATCCTCTCCTCAAATGATGACAGCCTCTCTTTCCGCACCCTCTTTCGGCCAAAAGATGCTGGGCTCTGGATACTCAATGTAGCCTGACTAGCATGGGAAGCTCTGGCCTTACTGGCAGGGGATTCTGGCTCGCTGTCTGGCTGTCTGCTCTACCTCCAGAAATGGAGCCAGGAACCCCATCAAAGCAGCATACTTCCAGGATTTGTGATTAGTCAAGCCTCCACTCCTGCTCAACTCTTTCTCTCTGTTCTTCTCCCTTTCGTAGCTGTCCAGTAAAAAGTTAAATTTTTCTTTGCAAACCTCAGCTAGAAAGAAATTATTTGAAAACTGTTTAATAGACATATACGTTGACATGTGTAAAAACGTTTTTTTTACATTAATCGAAGTCTCTGCTAATCAGTCGATATGACTAGTAGGGAGTCTCAGCCGGGCTAGCTAGCTTAGCTAGTTACCACAGAACGAAGTAACAGAGAGCTAATGTGACAAGACTGAATTTGAAAGTACAAAAAACCCACCAGGAGCACCGACAACATCGGCGACCCTGCGCCATGCATCATTCTTTTTGTTAGCGTCTACGTATGAAAACAGAGACTCGTCAAACAGGACTGGGTGCGCAGCCACACAAACGATTAGTTTCTCCTCCATCTTGAAACTGGTAGCTAGAAATGTTTACCATGGTTGCTACATTACGAAAAACAAGAAAACAATCCGATTGGCCATTTTGGCCTAAATCGGATTGGCCAAAATCACTCCTCATTTGCATGAAGTGGAGAAAATCGCAACTCGATCGCGTCGTGTCTCTACCCACAATGCACCACGTAAGCGATTCGCCGAGTAGCCTGGCTCAATAGAAAATGAATGGAAAACATGTTGTCGCTTGCATCGCGTCGCTGCAATGTAAACACACCGTAAGGAGTCGTACTGACCGTAGGGAGTCAGATGGCTGAGCGCTGAGCGGTGAGGGAGTCGGGCTAGAAATCAGAAGGTTGCTGGATCGATTCCCCGCCGTGCAACATGATGTTATGTCCTTGGGCAAGGCACTTCACCCTACTTGCCTCGGGGGGAATGTCCCTGTAAGTCTGGATAAAAGTCTCTGCTAAATGACTAAATGTAAAGTTATGAAAATCTCGAAACGCTTGCATCGCGTCGCTACATCTCGCAACCGATTCGCCTGGCTCCATTGAAAATGAATGGGAAGTATTGCGTCGCTGTAGTGGAAATGCACTGTTACTTTCGAGGAGAGAGAGGGCCTTCAAGCATCTGTTCATGCATAAAAACTGTTCGTCCACGTGATGTGGTGGTGTTGTGCATTGCGGATCTGTTTTGGAAAGCATAAGCTGACCGTGGAGAACAACGACCCCTAGTGGTCAACAAACAACCTTGCGGCTCACCTCTCCCTATGGAGGAGAGGATCACTCTGAATTCCTCCTTCCAAGGTTGCTACGGTTTTTTTTATTTTGGGAAGTTTTCCTTTGTCTTTATGAGATTCAAGTTGGTTATAGTTGCTTATTTGTGGGCATCTGTAAACCCTATGTGACATTGCTTGCAGACAGGGCTACACAAAGAAAATGCGTGAGATTTGATTCAGGTCCCTTGCAGTCAAGTAGACTCCTAGACCGACGAGCAAAGATGCATATTGAGTACTGCAGTTCATCAATTTCTACATCTGCATAAAACATGTTTAAAAATGTAGTATTCCCTTGTAAGATTGCAAAGATTGTAATAGGGTAGAGTGGTCTTTAATTGAATGCCAATTCATAGTAATGATGACAAAGCATTATCCTCATAATATTGCATTAAAACCCCATATAGTTTCATTTTATTTTAAAGTGTACTTTGACATATTAACTGAAAATGGCTTTCACTATCAAAATTACGTTTACATTTAGTCATTTTAGCAGAAGCTCTTATCCAGAGCGACTTACAATAAGTACAGGGACATTCCCCCTGAGGAAAGTAGGGTGAAGTGCCTTGCCCAAGGACACAACGTCATTTTGCTCGGTTGCCGAACCGGCAACCTTCTGATTAATAACCCGATTCCCCAACCGCTCAGCCATCTACAGGAAAATTGTCTTCAATCCCTTCTTTATCAACTTCCCAACACTAGATGGTGCTGCAGTACAAGGGGATGTTACACTGACATACCATAATTTCGATCTGTAAATGACACCATAGAAACAGCAGATGTAAAAGGCTGCCATTTGGGAGTCTTACCGAGGCGTAATTGGATTGAGCTTCCCTGTGTGCTGTTCCAATGTTGACCTGCAGGGGGTGATGTTGCTGCATGTTTCAGGCATGGCAGTCGTCAGGTCTTATTTCCTATAAAAGCTATGCTGTGGCTAGGCCTGGTATCCACCTGGAAGCAGTACAAAAGCACGGTTGTGCAGGAAGCTTTTGCAATTTCCTCTCGCTTGCGTCACAAACGTGTTACTGTGCCTCTCACCCCAAACCACAACCACATGGAACGTTGATGCAGCTCTGGAATTTTCCCACTAACACAAATACATACGGACAAGACTTAGGAACTCTACTGAGGCACTGAATGTATTCCAACTTTTCTTAAATGAGATGTGAAAATAATTTGCTACTATCTCCACACTTGCAGTTTGGAGACATGCCATCAAAGATTGGGTGTGGTTTCTCATAATGCTTGATAACGGTTAATTAGGAAATGCTGTTTCAATTACTGTACCGCAACTGGCATAACTGCAGTCATTTCACAGGCCCTGCCTACTCAAACCCTATTAAGAGAAGTGTTCAAAGCAAAACTAACACGTTGTTAACCATTTGTTGTTTCTTAAGCGGTATTTGCTTTCACAAGTACACAAAATTGTCGTTTAATTTCAGGTGACGTCTGTTGATGCTACCTAACATCTTCCAGTTCAAACACCAAGAGCTGGGTAGTTTTATTTGAAGGAACCAGAGTGAATGAATGATCCAGGCAAAACAACGTAGGGTGTGGTGGGAGAGTTCTGTGGTCTCCGAAGACCCGGGATAATAGTAAGAAGAGCTGGAGTGGAGAAGGAGGAAGGCAGGGAGGCAGGGAGGCAGGGAGGGAGGGAGGGAGGGCTAGGAGGGATGTCATGGTTGTGTTCATGGTCCCAGACTGACTGGTGTCAAGTGTGTGTTGGGGTTGGCAGATGAGGATGCTGTTTTGAAACTTTTTACACAGTTTTTACTGTTTTCTTCACAGTTTTTATACTGTTATTATGTTGGTATTACACTTATGTTGTTATTACACTGTTATTACACTGTTATTATGTTGTATTACACTGTTGTTACACTGTTACAGGCATACATTAGGGAGATGTTCAAAATTGTCAAAATCAAAAAAGGATTCCTGGGCAATGCGCTGCATGTCTATCGTGTGTTTTTTGCATTAATGTATTAATATGATGTGAGGTCCAGTTTCCAGCGTGACACTAAAACAGGTAGTGGCTACTTTTTACTTAACTATATGTCAGAGCCCATACTTCTTTACTTTAACTTGAAAAGTTGTAGTCTGTACTTCAACTTTGACCAGAGTCTATTTAAACATGAGTATCTGTACTTCTACTTGAGTGAAGGATGTGTGTTCTTTTGCCATGGATAAAAAAGTCTGCTAGATGAATAATGTGGATGGTTTAGTGCAGTGCATGTGTATTGAGGTTGTTCCTTTTGGCATTACCTTCACATCTAAACTCAGTAATGACTGTCCATGCAGTTGATCTTTGTTGAACAAGGATGTTTTTGTAGTACTCTGCATCGCCACAAGGGGAATTTAGTCACTGAAGAGTCAAGAGAGAACAAGGACCTTGTTATAGTAAAGATATGAACCTTTCAGACAGTGACAGCAATTCCGTTCATCTGGTGGGGTGATTTTACACCTGTGTGATCGAGTCCACTGTGTAAGCTATAATGTGTGTGAACATCGTTTCAGAACATAAATTTGCTCTTCTGATCCTTGATATTCAGCAGTACATTCCATATGTACAATTTGGATGAAAGTGTCTGCTAAATGAATCAAATGCAACATCTCAGGATATTAATATTAATATGAGGGTGTCCTTCTCACCTTCTTCCTACCCTCCGGTTCTGCTGTTTCATTCTACCCTCATGGACCATCTACAGAAGCAAGGAACTCTGGGGGAACCAATCCATGTTTAACGTTGAACAGGTAGAGCAAATTCTCCTGTCTCATATTTTCATGTGTTTTTTACGATGGTGCCGATGTGTGTTTGGTGGGGGGGGTGGTCGACATGCTTCTGGTTCTGTGTAGCAGAAATAGCGAGCCGTGTGATTGTGTGACGTGTCAGAGTAACTAGTACAATCTGGTTCCTACCTCGCATGGCAGCTTCCAGAGAAGCAGCACCTGGGTTACAACTGAGGGAGGAACGGCTCGCTAGGAGCGAGGCCTCGCTGCTTTGATCATCCCGTGTTTTCAGGGGATGGCTGTAGCTCAGTGGTCGGGCATTCACCTGTAGATCAAGAGGATGCAGGCGCTAATCCCTCGCTGCAAGGCCCTCTGGATGAAAGTATCTGCTGAACGAATACATCATGTAGTTGTTATCCATCTAGCCGTGAGGTTGGGATGAGTCCGGCAGTGATCAGACCGTGACAAAAACAAGAGGTTTGAAATACGACACAGACAAACTTAACAAGACGGGAAGGATGTGGGTCAGTGGTAGAGAATTTGACTGCAGTTTAAGAGATAGTGGCTTGAAATTTCATCCTGTATGTCATTTTGAATCAAAGGCTCTTAGGTGGTGTAGGCTGTAAGCTGTCTGCAGTATAATATATTGACTATCATATTTGTTCTGTAGAATTCACAGAATCTGAGGTATTACCAGGCTGATTATTCTGTGTCAAAACGCACAATAACTTACCAACACCCAGTCGTAATCCTACTATGAGAGTTTTATGTATCTCATGAATGGTAAAACTAACTACATTACGCAAACCCTGTCTGCAGAGCAGCTAATGGGCAATGGTGTTTGGGGAATAAGGCCTGTTAGACGGCCATGTTGGTCTGAAATTATACCCGCCAGCCTTCTGCACCACTGTTCTCTGCAAGATAAATCCCTGTTGCACTTAGTATTCATCCATTTTTAATGCTGGGGCCTCAGCTGGAGAAGAGAGCAGAGGGGAGGGAAGAGAGGGGAGGGGAGAGAGGGGCAGAGGGGAGGGAGTAGAGAGAAAAATGGGAGGCAGAGAGGAGAGGGAGAGAGAACTGGAGGAAGGTGTGGGTGAGTCTGCCCCAATGCAGAGAGGAGGGAGAAGGGATGAAACCGTCTAAAAATGGATACATGTAAAACTTCAGGACCCAAACTGAATCTGTTTGCAACAGAAGCCAACAGGTGTTGTTGTAGCTTTCTACTTTATATAGAAAGCCCATCATATTTTCTGTCATCAATTCATTTTTGTTTCTTACACAGTGACAGTATGCGGCCTCACTGTGGTATCAGATATGGGTCTTTTGTTACTGGGAATCAGGTCACCAGGTTATCATACCTCTGCAATATAATGAGGTCATACTGGAGCATTGTAATGGTGTCACACAGGTTCATGACAAGTATTTGTATCTTGGAATACTGCCGGACTTGGATCTCAGCACTGCCCTCCTCTTCCCTTTGAATTCCCTCTTTCTGAAATGGACTCAGAACTGATTAGTTTCAACTGCCTGACCAGATGGGAGGTGGAGAGGCAGGGGGAGTAGTTCACTAGTCTTCAGAGCAAACATGATCCGTTTTAATGGCTAGGCTCCGGCCTAGACATTCCAGGGTGGGCAGGCTTCATAAACAACAGGCAAGTACACTGGACAACCATAGGGCTTTGTTCTGGTCTGAAATGGGCTCTCTGCCTGCTCTTTATAAACTTCAAGATAGGAGGAATAGAGCTTTCCATCTGCTCAAGTAGGAGTAATTAGGTTGGAACCTTAGAGGGACATGACAGGGCAAGGGAAAGAATTGAATTTTGTACAAAATGGTGTCATATGATATTGAAGTAAGATGAAAAAGATACCGCTTGGAAATTCAGTAATGATGGTGGTTCTATGAAGTTTGTCAGTTAAGAGTCGGTTAAGATTCAAGCATGACTTGAACTTGAGATGAACATGTGTTAAATATAAATAACAAAATTCAACAAGTGTTTTATTTTCTTGTTCATTTAATCAAAAAGCTCTGTTAAAAGTGGCAAATTCTCAATTGCTTGCAATATAATCCATTCTCTTGTACACTCTCAAGAATGTAACATTGAACAACTAAACTTAAAAAGTATGGGTATCATTATTTACAGACAATCACCTTTGGGTGAACAACGCTTAAATCTTCTTGGAAATTCACTTCCGTAATGCTTGATGCAAGAAAGGAAAAATACAATTATGTTATACAAAGATCAAAAATACTATTAAAAACCCTTATAAATGGCAGCACTGTTATTATTAAACTGCTGTTGACATTTCACATGTAAGTACAAAATCCTGCTGAGGTAGCACCCTCTGAAGTCACTTGAAATGTTCAAATACTGGATAAACATCACTCAACTTATATACAGTATACAGCTCCTTTCTTACTTCATTAAACTGTATTCCTTTGGTAAACATTACTGTCAAATGTGCAGTCCTGCAAGTGACACTTGTAATCGTACATTCACAATATTTCTGCATCTTTTTTGGATTGATTCTGGTAAATAATGCAAATAAACAGGGGTAATACATTGTTTATGAAAAGCTTGTTTAATAACAATCATTTGCGCTTGTCTCTATCCTTTGTCCTTTGCTGAGCACTCAGTTCTCCGGTGAACATTTTATAGGACATTGTCAACAACAACTTTATATTGCTGTTATTGAAAAATGAAAGTCTAATGAAAGAAATACTTTAAAAAAAAAGCTTTATCCAGTGTGTTACTCTATCTTCAGAATGTAAACATTAATATAATCTATATTGGGGTACTGGCTGTTCATGAACTCGGGTGATGACTGTCCGTGACATTGGAGTTGAAAATTATTTGGCTTGGCAACACTGATTATGGAGTTACTCAGAGAACAGGGGGCATAACAGAGGCTACATTGTGTTGTTGAGGTGGGAGGGGGGTCTACACATATTAAATGTCAACTTCAGAGCGAGCTGGAAATGATGTGGTGCACGAGCAGGCAGAGAGAGGAATGAGGAAACGGGGGTTATACCCTAGTCATACATACAATTTGAATGTGAATAGATTTCATTAATTGAACATTCTTGAGCTTGTTTAATGGCAAACATAACTTTGGTTTTCAAAGACAGATAAACAAGTAAGCTTAGCATACGGTAAAGAATACTTGTGAAAACATGACAGTCACACCCGCTGCAAAACTATGTCTTCCCTACACGGAACATCCTTCTCATCTCTCATTTATTCACACGCTGCGATTATATGTGATCTCATATGAACAATCATATGGCTACACACTAAGAAAGATATAAACGTAAATTATAACTCATAAAATAAACTATGTGAATAAAGTAACTATAAAAATATACCAGATCTTGGAAAACAAGAATATAATCCATTTTAGTTTTTTTTGTTTTGTTTAAGAAATCATAGCCTTATCAGTTTGGACTGAGATATAAGCTATGGCCGCAATCGAAACAGTCATCTGAAAATTGTTCAGTGCAATTAAATTTAGTTTATTTAATCGTTAAAAAATCTCTCTAGAATATTTTCATTCGCTTACCACCCACTGCCCTACCTCCCTTTAATGGTCTCTGGGATGGTTGATCTTTGGAGAGTGGACAGTACTTAATTGTGTGGGCATTATCCCCGTTAGCACTGCAAAGGGGACAGGTATATGCCCGGAGAATAGGGCACACAACCCTCCCGTCCGGAGTCTTCAGAACGTGGGAGCCGTACACCTCCTCCGGCGCACCGTTATTCCGGCAGAAGACGCAGATTTTGGGCTCCTGTTTATTCCTGGAAGTTGGTTTGCGCATCTTCCTCTCCATGCCGAACAGATCAAATCCCGCCATGCTTCCCCCAAGACTCAAGTCCCTCTCTGGGAACGGAACACCAGCGATTTGGTTTTGAAACGGGTTAAGGATTGAGAAGCGCTCCTTCAAGTCAAGGATGGTGGTAGGTGGAGGGCTCGCGGACGGACAACAGCAGTCCAGGCCCACCGCTTCACCGCTGGCCGCGATTACGCACGCACATGTCGGAGAGTCATCCAAGCCCAGCGTTGCTTTCAGAGACTCGGTGATTGAGTTGGGACTCTGTGGCATACTGTGCCTGTTATTCTTGGTGACCAACGTCGATAGACCAAGATAGTCGTTCCAAAAATTGAATGTGTAGTCATAGGGGCTTCGCGCATTCAAATAGTTATGATTGAGAAAATCCATGTTCGCTTGCTTTTCTTCAAAATAAACAATGTAATCCTCTAAGTTTCTGCAGTCACAGTTCACAGTTCTTTTCCAGAATTTTTGGTAGACAGCGACCGCTCCAGTGTTTTGTGTATGAACGCTTGTACGACAGGCTTGCTGCTTATAAAGAGAAGGAAAACTGAAAGAAGGGCGGGGCTCTTCAAACAGAGTTTATGATCAGGTTGAGGGCATGCGTCCCCGCGGCTGTGCCTTATACAGGAGAATACTTCACCCTATGTTGATACCTAGGCACATTTACAGCGTTAAAGCAGCTCACATTCCGCTATGCATACACTAGTTGTCAAATACAGAGATGTATGTAATGAATACAGCTAGCAGTTTTGCGCGTACCCGGATAATGTGTCTTCATAGAGCGATCTTTTAGAGCGACACGTTCCTCAATCAAGTGAGCCTAGTTCTTTGTTTGCTCTGCATAGTTTAACCATAACCTGCGTGTAGATGGTATAATGTTTCTGTAAATGCTATAACTAGACTTGAACTACAACTTTTTATTTTAACAATCACATCCTTTGTGTTAGATTTCTAGTTTTCACTCGACGTTTGAAAAAGAAATGTTGGCATAGGTTACAAATGTTATAGCACAGATTGGGCTGTACGGCGTTGTGATTAAGACATTATGATTAGTCCCTATCCTCACACAACCATGTTAATGTCCATATACACTGGTTTTAATCATGGCCAGGAATGTGAACTGTATGGAGTTGAATGGGCTTGTGATACTTTGTCAGTGGATTTAGTTTAGTGCTCCTCCAGTGTTCCTGCTGGGGTTTTGGCACTGTATGAAAAGCCATGTTCGTCAAGGCACATTGTTCCCTAGGCTCAGGGCTGAATACAGGGAAACTGTATTGCCCTTTGAGCCACCCTCTCAAATTCCCCTCCTTGAAAGAGTAGGCAGAGACCCAGGGATGCCCAGCTAGTCCCCCTGCAGTCAGAAGTCAGTCACGTTGACACAAAGCATTTTGCACAATTCTCCTCTATTCAGAGACTGGAGAGACTGGGAACACAGACCCGAGGATAAGCAGTACCGACCCGCTGCTAGGCAGCTGTATCGCCACACCAAACACTAACGACAATGTGGACTCTGAACCTCGGGACGGCTCAGGTGCTTGGTGTGGAGTCAAGTTAACGTTTACACTTAGTCATTTAGCAGACGCTCTTATCCAGAGCGACTTACAGTAATTACAGGGACATTCCCCCGAGGCAAGTAGGGTGAAGTGCCTTGCCCAAGGACACAACATCATATGGCAATCAAACTGGAAACCTTCTGATTAATAGCCCAGGTCCCTAACCGCTCAGCCATCTGACTTTAGGTGGTTGGTGATCCCCTGTATGGGATTATTATCAGAGATCTGTATGATGATATAGACAAAGGTTGTGGGATGCACAGTACTTTTGTTTACACTTGCACTTATTCTGAAATTGATTTTAATAGTGTGTCAACCCGAGAATGAAGAGAAGAATGTAGTTACAGCTTTCTGACACTGGAGGAGCCGTGAGCCCAGATCATTCTAGAGATGACATCATTATGAGATGATCGGAACAAAGACAAGTTTTTAACCCATTTTATGTATTTCATATTAACCCCCGGGAATGGGAGGCATGCTTCTGTATTTAATGTGTCATTAATAGTAATGTGCTCATTTAGAAGATGCTTTCATCTAAATGTGTGATGTACTGGGAGGGGATTCGACCCTGTGACCTCTTTATCTGCAGTCACATTTTCCAACATTAAGCCACACTCACTCCCTTTTCCATAAAACATTTGCATCCCTTGGAGAAGAAGCAGCGATTGTGTTTTTCAGGAGAATATAAAATTAATCAGGAGTAAACAGACTGACACTGCCAGAGAAACATCTGCATCTCAACGCACCGACCTGTTCGACTGAGTCTGACATTTGACCTCCCTGACAGGAAACAAACGAGGAGTTAGTAACACACTGAGACGAAGACCGAAGATGTTAGGATGGAAGCGAGTTCCTCGCCGTTCCACTGAGAGAACCCAAGCGGTACAAAATCACCTGCATCACATGTTTCAGCTGTACTAGTTCTCACAGAGGCAATACACCCATTCCTGAACATTACCCAGTGGCATTATTCTTTTACAGATGACAGAGTACAGTACTGTGCTTCACTGCTTGTCCAAGATTAAGTACCTAACTCAGGAATGTGAAGGCGGGATTCTTTAAACAATGATAACACATGAGTGACTGTGGTGCTAATTAAAAGTACTGGGGAGGCTGCTGAAACCTGTCCAATTGGGAGGATTAAGTCTATTTTAAGGGATTTTGGTAGAGTACAATACTTTGCTGTTGACTGAGCTTCGGTTAAAAAAGGGGAATGAAATCTGTGTGGCATGTTTTAGAGGGCGGCTTCTCACAGCAGCATGCTAATTCAGCTGCTGTTGGATTTAAGCTTTCAAGTCAGTCAGCTGCTTCTCTCCAGAACATACAATCTCTGATTGAGCATTAAAAGTGTATATTTTCCCCAACTACTTTGCTGGTACAACATGCTGCCGACGTAGCCTTATTGGATTTCCCTGCTGCAGCATCTGGAAGGTGTAACTGAAATATTCATGTCCACATTACTGGGTAATTGTGTGGTTGTATGGAGGGATTACCATTCATCCATTAAGTGAAGGAGATTATTTGGCTGTCCAGAGGCAGAGTAGGTTTCTCGGTCAGGAAGCGAGATCAGCACAGCCATTGATCTGGGATTGAAAATGAGTCTTCCTTTGCAAAACTGCTAACCAGCAGAAACCCATCCTTGTCCAATGCACACTAAGGCAGGTTCACACATCGCCTAATAACTGAGGTGGCTTTATGATTCCAAAACCACGTGCTGCAAATAACGTACTTACTATGGATATACCCTAAGGACACAATTTACAACATAAATCAAGTCAGATATGGATCTTGCTGAGCGTTGATTATGGTAATGTAAATTACACCCCTTGCGGAGTATATACTGAATGATAATGTATAAATCTGGTGCATCTCATTGGTCTTCCATGCACTACTTCGGTACATTATTGTTATCAGTATGGTTAGCACACTGTAGCCAATCTGTGCATATAATCTGAAAATGCCTCTTCTGTTTTGCCCCTCTTTTGCCTGCGTGTTATTTTACCTTAAAAATACCGCCTGCTTTTCTATCAGACCCCATGTTCCAGTTTGCTGTCGTTAATATCCATTAGTCTACAGTGTTTGTGATTATGCACATAACGACACATTCAGCGAATTTAATCAGGGAGCATATTCGATTTTACTTGATAGATTGCTCAATGGGGGGTTGATCACATATTAAACTATGGAATCAGACAATGAAGTTTCCAGCGTTTCTGTCTTTCTATAGGTCTTACAGCTGCAGGCCTTGACTTGATTGAGGTCCTCGGCTCCAAGAAGCCTCTCGTTCCTTCATCCTTTTGTTCTGCGGAGAGATGTGAAGCTAGGACTGCAGAAGGTCAATTGGAAGCCCTTTCCATGTCGTTACAGAGAAGTCAGGGTTTATGAATTTCTTGTTGTTGTTGTGATACGAGGTAAACAAATATGTGTAAGTACATAGCTCTCTTTTGTTCCCAGGCTGAATAGCTAGAAAATGGGCTTCTGCATAATTGTATATTAACTCCCCTAACGCCATTGTGTTGGTGTGTGCCTGTGCAGATAACTGATGGTTACTTTCAGAGCTGGTTTCTCCAGCAGCATGGAGTAAATGAAGATAATAAAGCTAGCGGGTCCATAAAGAAGCCAGTGGCTGCATAGATATTGAGAGGCAGAGAATGGGAACAGATAAACAGCTTTGTGTTGCATCGGTAGAGCATTGTTTGGTCTGGTGAGCTGTATGGCATACTAATCCATGAGCCCTTGAATGAGGGTGGCATGCTTGTTTTATTCCATTGCTGCTCAAGTTAAACAGGAAATATTTAATAGAATGAAGATCCAGACAGATGATACCATTGCACCCTCGTTTCGTAGGTACTGGATATACAGTACCATGCCTGTAGTGTAATAGAGGGAACAGTAGATTGACTAGCCTGTTACAAAACAAAACAACACGAACGAATAGCAAGACATGAAAATGATCACATTGTTTTTGTGAATCTGAAAAGTGCTAGAGTTATAATCCCTGTAACTGGAACACTCTATTAATAATACATAGCCATACATTGCATCAAAGATCAATAAGTATTATTCATCTTTGATGTCATGTTCCATAGCATTGCTTCACCAGTGTGGTTGTTAAATCTATACGACCTTCAAATGATCTGATGCCTCAACAGCACACAAAGAGATGTATTACCTTCTACCATCTCTTCTAACGGAGGTTCTTCACTACTACATTGATTAAAAACATACCTAATTATCTTAAAGCGGAGATAATCATTTTGTGTCTAAGAGAAGAAACAGAATCTCAGATTGGCAATCAGGGAGGGAACTGGTGAGGGAGAAGTCTAGCGGTGAACTGGAAATAAATGCACAAATTGAAAATAAAGTTCATTATCTCTTTATTATCATTCCAGTCTCCTCTAATGCTCTTATGTGTTAGAGAAGTTAAGGTATGTTTGAGTCATGGATTAATATTCAGGCTATGTATTAACATTAAGGTATGTACGGGTTACGGATGAATGTTCGGAACGTGATAGAAAAAACTGCCTCCACCAGAAAGAGTGTGTGGACAAGTGTGCATGTCCGAGTGTGTGTGGACAAGTGTGTGTGGACAAGTGTTTGGACGAGTGAATAGTGAGATTGGGTGGTATTACTATGATGATTTGCATTCACAATATGAAAAGCTATTGTGTTGGTTGTAAAGCTAGTATTAAAGCATTTATGTTCAAAGTATTTCATGTCTAAAGATGTTTCTGAGATGGAGCATGCATGTAGATGGTGTGATTACAGTGTTAGGTGCACACTTATTCCTCCAGTGCATCAAAACAGGCCTCCAGACCAACCTGGTTGCCATGGTTGTCAGGGAGAGTTCTTCCTGAATCTTTGATGTGTTTGAATAGTAGTAAAATGCTTGAAACATCAAGATAAGCACTACCTTATCCCCATCATTACACATACTCTCAAGCACACGCACACTCACTCACATGCACTCACACACACACACACAAACACACACAGGCTTGTTGTTTGGATCTCCCCTGATCAATAGGTTCTTGGTGACTGTGATGAGTTGTAGCGTGTGCATCTCCTGGCTAGTGCCCAGATTAGCCTCATTATGCCAGCCCTGTGAACATGTCCCCTTTCTCATTACCCTAAACAACATAATTAGTGCACTGATAGCCAAGCTGATTGATTAATAAACTTGTGTGTGAGTGTTTGCGTCTCTGTGTGTGTTTACCAAAGAGAGATTACAAACAACATCTCTCCTAACGCAGAGACAACTAGTGCTTGGTTTGGTTCCTTCTAATGAGAACATTTTTTAAAAGGGGTTCTGCATACTGGAAAAAAGAGAAGTCCAGTAACAATCCATCTGGGATGAGCTTTTATACAGAGAAGCAGCGCAGTCTACACCCACAACACACAAGTTTGTTTCAATTTCAAACCGTGAAGCATTCGGCCAACACACTCACATGGATCACAATGAGAGAGTCAAGCGGGTGAAACCCGCAAATGAAAATAGTTCATTTGCCTCAGAATCAAGTTGACCACATTGGGAAGAAGAAAAAAAAGGCCACTGGCACAGTTTGACAAAGCAGAAGTATCAGATTCTGACTGACCTGCCAGGGGTTAGAATTCTATCCTCAAGGCTGTCATAGCCTGTTCTCTGAGGCAGGTCCTTGTCGTGTGAAAAACAGCTGCATTTTCCAGTCGAGAGGATTTCAAAGGCTCCGTGCCTCTCTGTGAGAGCCACCTGTCCAGCCCGGACAAATCTTTCAACCTGAAAGTTCACCGTAGGGGTTTGGTCACCTGGTGGGCCACTTCACATTCGATTGGCCTTGCAGATGCTGACAAAGGCTGGGCGATGACAGACTTGTTAAGGAAATTTCCGGCTTGGCGGTCATAAACGTTTTCTGATAGAGAGTCTATAGAGGAGAAGGTCAAAGGCTGAAGACTTAAAAATGGTAGCTCAGACCTGCTTTGGATGGCTGGTTGATCTTTAGGTGTCTGCGGATAATTCAGTCCTGAGGAGAGCGATGGGGGGCGGGGAGTCAGATCCACTCCAGACAGCTGAGAGACAGATGGGAAATCGTAGTAATGTCTTTAGAGAAATGAATATCAGGAATGAGGGACATTTTGAGACGTGTGTAATCAGAAGCTACATCATTGCTGATGCTGTGTTTTTTTTCCGAGCTGGTGTGAATCAAATGGAATGGAGATATGACAAAAGTAGTGAGATCGGTTTGTTTTGTAAAAAACTTTGAGTTGTGGAGGAATTTCAACGCTTTTCCTTTAGTCCCCCCTGTTCTCTAAGCAACTCACATTGTGAGGGTACAGCTGACTGTATGAGGAGATCCCACTGGATGTGTTTGTATGTCTCTCTTTACGTCAGAAAGTCAGCATGCCTTTGGAAAGGGCTCAGACATTCCTGTTGTAACCATTTTAATGGTCAAAGCCTCATGGTCAAGAGGTCTTTACTGGAAGGACTAATTCTCGGGGATTAGTCCTCTGTGGTTTGATCCAGTCTGCCAAACAAACATGACCTTACAGCGTTGATTTGACGTACGTAAAACCATACATTAACTCCATGGGGGTGTAGGGAGGGTGGCGGGGGCAGAGGGAGGGGGCTTCAGTGTAAGGATTAGTCAGGATCAACCATTCAGCCCTACCCCTCCCTCTCACCCACCCCCCCCCATCCCCCAACCTTGGAAATTCTTCAACTGACTTTGAAAAACTTGTTGAACAAAAATCACATTAGAGGGAATGGGGGAGGGGGGAGTGGGGAGGGGAGCTGGGGAGCGAGTGGGGGGGTGGGGGGCATAACGCAGAAACACAGAAAGAAGATACTGGAGGCAAGACCAAGCAAGAGGGACAGGAGCCCTGCTTGAACTACCGCTGTCTATCTTATCTTATCTTCCTTCTCTCTGGTGTATTTGAGATCTGTTTTTACACCCAGACTGCGTGAAAGAAGGAGAGATAGGGAAGGATAACACCAGAGAGAGAGAGAGGGAGAGAGAGAGAGAGAGGGAGGGAGGGGGAGAGAGAGAGAGAGAGAGAGAGAGAGAGAGAGAGAGAGAGAGAGAGAGAGAGAGAGAGAGAGAGGGGGATATGCACGACCTGGGTAACACAACACAGTGGCTTCTACTCTGTCAGGTGCTCTATTGTCCCCATGCACAGCCAAATAAACAATAAATGTTCCACCGAATGGTTTTCTCTACCAGCTTAACAAAACCCCAAACCCCCATCTTATCTCCCAGTGTGTTGAGACTGGGGGATCTTTCCTTTCACACAGGTGTTATATTGGCTATATTAGGGCATTTAGCAGTAATGTAGTTTCCCTTTACACAAGCAAAGCATTACCTACTACGAGATTTAAGTGTGGGCAATTCTCAACGATCTTATATCTTCAGCTCATGTGTTTCAGGGGTTTGGGTCACCATAACAGAAAGCAGAATTGCAACAACAATAACAAAAGCACTTCTCTAAATGGAAAAACAAGAACCGCAGTCATTTTCGGTTGAATCTAATTGTCAGGCCTCATTCTCCGGACGTGTTAACAGATCCTGAAACCCCAGAAAACTGAAAAGCCTCAATGTTGTCAAGATGCCATATGAGAGATAACTCGAGTTTGGGGGGAGACTTGAGTCAAGCTGGAGTTGTTTTCATGCATGACCCTGAAGGGTTTGACAGGGTCCATTTCCCAGTTCCAATCTAAAGGTTTCTAAACGGCTGCAATCTCTTCCTAATGCCCCATACGAGACACCACCAGATGGGCCCCAGGCTGTTCAGAAGCAACTCTGTGTGCACGAACGAGGGGCATGTAAACAGGAACTATCTTGACTGCCACAGAAACACAAAGTATTACATTGCTTGATTTATCATCTAAACATTTCAACATTCTTGCCACGTGAGACATTGAATAGGTTACACACTTGTAGCAATGTGTTCTAGTGGGGTTATTTTCCACAACATTGGTTTACCCGATGTGGGAGGTGTAATAGTCATGCAATCTTGCATCTCCAGGTATTTTGTATTTACTTAGTCCAGGAAAGACTAAGTGACGCAGTATCCTTGCCTACTAAACTGTTTGTTTGATACTTGCATTTGTGACATCTCTTCCTGGCAAAAATTCAGTGAGATATAAAAAAACAGAACGTCATTGTCCATTGTCTTTGGCATCACTTTCCATTCTCTTTGTTTTTATTTTCCTATTTAAGCTCGCATTTTCATAGACGCTTTTATATTTTAACACATGCTGACCCTGATCTGTTGATTCCACAAATCATTAAATTTGTCTGATGCGAAAGGCAGCTGGTCGATGATTTAAAAAAAAAGACTGTTTTTGGGGCCGTGATTTTCAATCCTCCCAACACATCAGCTCATTTATTCAAAGAAGGTCTTGCTGATCAACCGCCGGTTGGCAGCTAAATTTATTAGCTCATACATATGCATGATATGGTTAAGTAGTGTCCTCTGGCAGCCATTAGAACAGGTGCACCAAGGAGGTCTATGGGAGGGATTTGCATGAGGACATTAGTAGATTAATCAATAGTGACAGCAGAGACATTTTTCAGGTCAGCAGACTGGAAGCTCTAAGATGGACTCGCCCACTTGTACCTGCTCCTGTAGCTAACATGCTAATCTACATATAACTGCTCCAGTACTGGAGCTAGCCTAGCATGCTAATGATCATGTGCTCTACCTGGACTGCTACAGTAGGCAGCTGTAAATAGCATGGTAACCCAGGCTGTACTCTGGTACAGAATTGTATAGTAAATGTACTAACTACTATAGCTAGCCTGCGTATTAGCTCACCATCAGTGGATTTAAATGGCCTAGTTTAATGACAAAAAATATAAGATCAAGCAATGCCTAGACTATGATATATTTGACTGTTCAAAAGTCTTTCACAACCTCTGCAAAGTGAAAATGAAATAAAACCCTCCTAGCATTGTACATGGACTATGATTGACAGTTCAGCTCTTCAAGAAATACCTGGCTTCAGGGCACTGGCATCTTTTTACAACAAGTGACAAACCCGCAGTTTGGTTAAATGAAATCCCCTTATTATTGAAATGTGAAAGTCACATTCCACAAGATAAAAAGGAATAATTGACAGCTTGGCAATGTCTGCAATGTGTCCTTTACATCAGTATTCACATAGATGGAGAGTTTCAAGGTTGATTTGGCTTTGCTTTAAATGATCTTTGAATCAGGTTTTGAACAGTGTCACACTGCACACGACACTCAATCATCTGATCCTTTGTTGTGATACTCGAAGACACCAAGCTTGAAATCCCTGTAGATTTTCACTGAACTGAAAGCACTCAACTGTCATCATATCTTCATGTTGACGAAGCGAAGCGAAAATTAAATATTCATCATGTGTGACACAAAGTGCTTTACATTACTGGTGTACACAAACAAATACACACACAGAAGTGATGTCGGCAGTGTTGAAGGTGCAGTATCAGCATTTTGACATGTATGAAAAGTAAGGTTGCTTGTCAGAGACAGAGGGAGTGAGATAGTGGAAGGGAAACACGAAAGTGGGAGACAGGGAGAGCAGGATAGAGGGAGACAGGGAGAGGGAGAGCAGGATAAAGGGAGAGGGGGAGAAGGAGAGCGAGAGAGGGAAAGAAAGAGAAAGGTAGAAAGAGGTGTTGCAGCTGTACTTATGCAACATCAAGGCCCCTAGGCAAGTAGGATACAAATCCACATAAAACATGGAAGTAACCAGGCAACTACAGTTGTCAATCAACACTTGAAATACTGAAAATGTTCTATGCTGTAACTTACTTTGTTAAACACAGTAAACTTCATGCAAACTTTCTTATATAAAAATGTTAACGTAATACTTTTTTCAAATCTTTTGTTGTTAATTTGTCACCTTTGTCACTGTCCTTTGCATTTGATGTTTTTTGGCTTTTACTTTATGATTATTGTTTCGCACCATCAAAGAAACTTCCTTGTATGTGAAAACATACTTGGGGAAAAACACCTGTTTCTGATTCTGAACTTTCATTAGTTGAAAGGTTGGTACGGTAGTCAGGTAATGATCAACAATGTCAGTTAACTGACGCAACGTTGAGTGGAAAATAAAGAGCTGCTAGGCAACAGTTGTCTGAACACTTCTTGAGTTTCCTCAGTTTTAGTGTGTGATCAGGTTGAATACACAAAGTCTGTTCCAAGGTGCTTTCAATTTCCAAACCAGGTCAAGTCCTTGCACTTCCTCTAAATATATATTGGAGTGGTTGATGTTCAGGTTTTCCAGCTCAGAGGGAGGAGAAACCTCTTACCATTAAGTCTGATTTCCTGTCAGTCTTTAAAGAAAACATGAATAACCGGCCTAAGACCATTGAAGTTGTTCTTACCTACAGCCCTCCTTTTGATCTTAGCAACCGGCTAAATGGGCCGACCCTCGATGTCAAGTCTATTGTTGATGGGACTAGCTGAAGGTCGTTGTGAAATTGTAATCCTCACTTTACCATGGTAATTTCCTATGTGCCCTGTCTATTCAGGCATTTTTCATCAAACATAAAAATGGTCGAGTGGTTTAGGAAACACTTTGGTGACTGGAGTGTGTCGTTTCTAAGTCCCACCTGATTGTTGTTTATGCTCTGAATCAAAGTTCGGGAGTTGATCTTGATACGGTTCGTGTTTGTGTTAGCTGATTTCAGAAACCATGCCTTGTGAAGTTTCAGTACCTGTGAATCGACTCCACTCATCTCATAATCCCAGTGGATGTGAAGCTTGATCAGGATATTGGTTTTACAGAAAAACCTAAATCTATCTTTTATTGACTGGTGTGTAGAGATTGAGTTTTATTCAAATTAGTACAGAGTGGCTCCAGATTTAATTTAACACTGAATGTCAGTTTTAACTAATCACTTCTCCAAGGTTACTATTTGCATATGTTAATACAGATTTCCATGGGGGAAGACGATTAATTCGAGTGAGAGGCTAAAGACAGAACATAACAAACCAAAGAATAGCTCACACTTTAACATTCAAACTCTTCATCTCAACAGGAACAACATCTGGGAATCCTCCACTACCGATCTTCACCTTTTAGGTGATTTTTTATTTTCGTCCCCGCTCTGCTTTGTGTAAAGTCTTCCACTGTGCTAGGTAGCCCCTTTGTGTTATCATGTTCCCCTGTTTCTCCCCTTTGTTTGCTTTGGTGCTGTTGCCGTGGCGACAGAGCCCCCCCCCCCCCCTCCACCTCCCGGCCCCCACCCGGCAGTCCCCCAGTCATTGGGCCATACCATTGACGGGAAGGGGGGTGGGGGGTTGGGGGAGAGGTACTGGAGAACATTTGCCCCATCTACAGGCCTTCAATTATCCATGGTAATAAGGCACCCACCTCTTCTCCTCCATAAATCTACGAGAGAAGGGATGTGTCACTGACAAAGTGCCCTTGTGATAACACAGCAACGCTGTTATTATGCTCTAATGCACGAGACAGCCTGGTATTTCCAATATGCTCACCTTAACCAAAACATTGTCTTTCATGCAGCTGAAACCTGAAGTCTTTGTCTCACCGTCACCCCATGTTTTTTTTTTCTTAGAGCAACATCCGTGGTTGGAATTTTGAAAGCTTAGACTTTGAAATGTTAACCACCACCTGCCACTGCATTCTGTCCTCACACAAAACAGCCCTGCTAGAGTCGGTTTCTTTACAGGCCAGGCAACTCACAGTCAGCCCGCCCAAACCAACCGTCAAACTGCCAGTTTGAATAACGCAGGGACTTAATTTTTTTAAATTTTTTATATATATATATAATAGTTTTTGTAAACACCAGAAAATGGACTTAACTGATTAGCATAGTGTTTAGCGTGTTGACTTCAAAGGGACCATCAAAGGTTATTATGTTGCACAACATCACCCTCAACCTCTCTCCTCCGCCTCCATTTCTGAATTCCCCTCAGGGAGTTCATATTACGCAGTGCTGATTGAACTGAAGCCACACTGACACATCTTACAACCCTCTGTCAAGTTTTAATCAGCAATTTTTTTTTTCTTCTTCTCTCTCTCTTTTGCCTCTGGCAGCTTTGAAAGGTTGAAGGCACATTTTATAGGTGAATTTGTCATTTGTTTTACTAAAGCTTGTTTTAGACTTGTGTGTGTGTGTGGTGGGAAGGTAAATGAATGTGTGTGTGAGTGTGCCTGTGTGTGCGATTTTGTGCATGTGCCTGTGTGTGTGGGTGTGTGTTTGTGTCTGGGTGTCCGTGTGCCTGTGCCTGTATGTGTGTGCCTGTATGGGTGTGTGTGTATGTGTGCGTGTGCGCGTGTGTGTGCCAGTGTGTGTGTGTTGGGGAGGGGGCTGTTTGGCTGATGCCTGCTTTCTTGGTCTTCATGTTGTGCAGCAGGTGACTGGAATACTGATCGTTTGTGGATCTCCCAGCTGTAGACTGAAAACCAGCACTTTCTCAAGAGCTCAGATGGCTTGAATGCCCATTTGGTTTCCACTGGGTGCGCGGAAAAGTGACATGCTGCAGTGCTTCTGGGAGGTTCTGGGTGGCTCCTAGCAGGACAGCAAACTTGATAAACCCTAAAGGGATCTGAGCAGTTTTTCCATGATTCCAAACAAGATGACAAGATAGACATGAGAGAATAATGTGAGCGCTGGAAGATATCTCAAGGATGAAGCAATGAGCCAGTGGAGCAATAAGGGATGATTAGAAATTGATTAAAGCGAAAGGTTTGTTTGAGTCACATGATTGAACTGTTTAATTACACACAGGTTAAAAAAATCTCAAACCATTGAAGTACGATCACAATATTCTAAATATATAAATATATTGTACTCACAGACAGGACTATATTTTACAGGATTCCTAGGATTCGCTAGGGTTGGCTTGGGTTAGCTATGGTTAGGGTTGGTCAGGGTTAGGGTTAGATAAAGCTGGAAAGGGTTAAGGTTGGATTGGATTAAAGTTAGCTAGGCTTGGCTAAAACCAGAGCATCTGGCTAACACTAGCCCCAACCTTAATTTGTTGACAAGTTTGTAGTTTGAACCTTCACACCTCCACTTGGACAATACCTACCTATTGTAGCAAAGAAGTCTTCTTCACATTTAAAATATAAGATTATTCACCATATTTATTTCATGCCTGTTTTCAATTCCGTCGTCGTCAGTAGACAGAAGGGTTATCTAAATGCTAATGTCTCAATGCATTAAAGAGATGGCACCTTCAGTCCTTCTGAAGAACGAAGACACAACAAACCCTTTTGTTATCGGAAACTTGGAGAATATGCCGCTTAGGATTTTACCAACGCACTGTTTTCTGTGTTCTATGGCCAGAAAATAATAACAAAAAACATGTGATTTAAACTCTGTTTAGGATGTGTCTTCTGCTGCACAGTAACATATGTTCTGTTCGAGTCATGAATCCATTAATATGAAAGCAACATAGACTCAATATGTCCACAATGTATCCACATTGTGACCACAATATAGCTACATAACTACTGCATTTGCAGACTCTTGCTGAATGGTGATCAGGAGTGGTAAGGTAAAATTAGACCAAAGGTAGTTTTTAAAATAAACATCACATTTGAGGGTTTTTTCTGACCCAAACCTTTCAGATCCAAGAATCGGGATTGACGGATTTCGTATTTGACCCACAAGACATTGCCTTATGGTAGCATTCAGAGCACCTACCCCTCCATATCTGACCTTGACCGCTGTGGCCAAATCCTTCAATCTCCAAGCTACAGATAAAGCCTCTCCTGGAATCTGTGGTGCTTGTGAAGTGGAGAAGCCAGGCAAGTGAAGCAGTCCTCTGTGTGCCCCCCCCCCCCCCCCCCCCTCTCGACACACACACAAACACACACCACCACCGCCCCCTCGCTCCTTATAAGACTCCTCTCACAAGTTGACCTTCAGAGCAGTCCAATTTTTCTCCGTGGCCAAAACCTCATTGAGGTTTTTTTTTTACCCGTCTTGCTCAGTCTGAGAAAAAAAAAAAGCTAGCTTAGGATCTTTTTCCCCTCACGTAGAGAGAGAGAAGCTAAATGTGATGATTCATGGGGCTATTTGATACTGGCGCGTGTTCAGCAACAGGAATATTACAGTGTTATCAACCTGCCACTGGAGCCGGACTCACACTGGGCTGTGTGAAATTGGTGAGCCTTGAGATAACGCTCACAGTATGGATGCATGTCCAACATACATACAGACTATTTTCTTCACAGCTCTGTCTAGAGCTTTTTCTCTATACACATACAACACAAGGTACAGGTAACATGATTATAGTCAAAATAACAACAACATGCTGCATTTTGTCTGCTGTGATATTATAACACCCCGTTGATCAAATTAAAAAGAACTTAAAAGCTTGTCGTAGCTGTTAGCATTTCCGCCAACTAAGGTCGAAAACTGGATCTATTGTTTACAGAGCGGCGGTGCAGGAACACAATTGAAGCAGTCCAGTTAGACTGCTGAAGCTGCAGGTTTCATTCTTCAAACAGCCCAGGCCAAGTGAACATACATTATCCCACTCAATGTTTAAATCATGAGACACAGATCCTCAGACAAGCCCTGAAAGAATCTCTCAGGACCCAGTCTTGCGTCTGCATACCAAGCCCCCGGCAGCGTAAGCTAACCTCAGACCGTGCCTGATTAAATCCAAACACCCAAGTAAAACTTTTGCATATGAACTGTTGTTATAAAACGTTTTTTTTCTTTTGCAGTTTGACGTGAAAGTTTTTCGACTTGTAGACACAAGCTGCTGTACATGATGTGCCGACCAAATATAGTCTGAGAGGCCTCTGCCTTCCAGGACTGGACCTCTGGTATGTGCATGATAATGAACTCCCTGGGGGCCTTTATGGACAACAGAGCTCCAATAGTCCACAAGAGAGACTTCACTTTGAGAAGAAGGTTGTCAAAGTGTGTGGTTTGTGATTCTGCGTTCAAAAACCTGAATAGTAACAGCCCTCCCCCACTTCTAAAGTTTGTTGTTTTTGTAGCTCTACTTAAGATCTCAAACCACGCAAATGGGATACATTACCGAATAACATATCATTGTAATATAAACACAAAATAATGTTATTTTACAGAAAAGGACAGTCAAAGAATAAGTCTTATCTTCATGGGGTCTTGACCTGTTTCTACCAAGAGAGACACGAAGTACTATTGTACTTCACTTGTCGTAGGTTAGCATAGGTTTATAGGGTTGGTATGGGTTATTCCAGCTACTGGTTGCACTATCAGCAATATTGCATTATTGTACTTCACTTGTTTTAGGTTAGTATAGGTTTATAAGGTTAGTTTAGATTACTATGTGTATTTAGAAGTTTAGTATACTGTATGGTATATCATTGTACATTAGGAGGTTTACTATATTTTTGCTTATCATAGATGTAATCTATGTTCTTTGTACTTATATGTTATGTTATGCCAGGTTGCTTTGCGTTGTCTTGTCCTAAGAATTTCAGTGCCCAGACTGACCCTGTGTTGTTCTGTGCATCTGACAATAAAATACTTGAAACTTGATTATTTTTCTGATGCAGTTCCTCCTCACAAATCCAAGGATTCTGTCCTTGGTAATGGAGCCTTAACCCTAATCCTAACCCTAATCCTAACCCTAACCCTAACCCTAACCCTAATCATAATCCTAACCCTAACCCTAACCTTAATCCTAACCTTCCCAAAGCCAACGCTTCTGTCCTGTCTAATGAAGCCCAGAGGAACAACCTACAAGGTTGTGCAGTCATGCAGGATAAACGGCACTCTGATAGTGTGCACATGGACTGAAAGTATTAGATATGAAATGATGGATTGTGAACTCCTGGCATTGTTTGTGGTATTGTAACAGCATGAAACTGTAAAGAGAGACACTTGCAGGCTTGAAAAGAAAGAAGAAAAAAAAAAAACGAAGAACAAAATCTTTCTCACTGGTTTTGTTTTCACCAGAGATTCCAGAAGTGCCTGGCTGATATCTTGAACAATCCTCTGCTTCATTCCCAGATTAGATGCTGAGGGATATTATTAAATTCCACAGCATTTTTGTCCAGGTGTGTAGAATTACTTTGGTCTTTGCACATATTTGTTGTCCCGGTCTCCAGTTCCTGCCTGGGTAAACACATCAGTGGTTGAGTGAGACTCTCTTAGAATAACCATAAGAGCCTTTCTGCTCTCAAACCCCACGAGTTTAAATCTCACCATTCTCCTCTCACTCAGTTCGCCATGCTGACCAGGACTAAGACGGCCCCCGCTCCGTCCCTCTGCCCCTTGATAATTACTGAACCCACAGACATTTAATTACAGCCCATTATAAAGGACGTCGTGAAAGAAACGTGGCACCCTGCCACTACAGCCTGGATTCCAGCGAGCCCGTCGGCTGATGTGAACCCCAGCTCTTCATTTCTCTGCCTAATCCTCCGTCTTGAGCAGACCACTAGCGGCTTCGCATTGTTCGGCCTTCACTGAGGGGTTTGATCGTAACCAGGGGTCTTTCACCAGAGGTGCGGGGAGCAAGGATGCAACAACCAGGGGTCTTTCACCAGAGGTGCGGGGAGCAAGGATGCAACAATCACGCTGTTTTTCTTAGACTTGATTGTTTGCTTTTCTGAAGTGTCCTAAGGTCAGTTTTCTGACATATAAGCGTGACAGCCGGGATGATCCCTGTATTCATCCTGTTCTCTGGGGTGAGTGAGTCTGCAGCTTCCCTTCACCCGCGTTTCCTGTGCGGAAAAGGAAGTAGACGGGCAAATGTGATCGCTGACTTCCATTGTGAGTAAGGATCCTCAAGTGCCAAAAGCAAATATTTCACCCTGTCTTCTGTCCTCGTTACCCGTAGGGCTTATCGAGCATCCTGCGTGTTTTATTACTGAGATGTGTGTGTGCATGTGAGTGTGCACGTGTGTGTGCTTCTGTATGTCTCTGGGTGTGTGTGTATGTGTGAAGGGGGGGGGGGGGCCGCAATTGAATGTCATGATTTCTCTTTGTTGTTTTTACAGCTCCTGCCACCCAGAACCCTCTTGGTGCTCAACAGGCCATGGCCGTGCACACTGAGCCCAGCGGAGCGTGACAACATTCTGCCTGAATGTGTCCGGATGGGTCTGGGATGTGTGCTGAGCTGGACGGACTGGGTGTGTACTCTGTGTTGGGTGTGTGTGTGTGCTAGCTGGGTGTGTGTGTGTGCTAGATGAGTGTGTGTGTGTGCTAGATGTGTGTGTGTGTGTGCTAGATGGGTGTGTGTGCTAGCTGTGTGTGTGTGTGTGCTGGGTGGGTTGTGTGTGCGCTGGGTGGGTTGTGTGTGTGTCGGGTACATTTGTGTTGGGGACGTTTGTGTTGGGTGTGTGTGATGGGTGGGTTGGTGTGTGTATGCTGAGTGGGCGGGTGTGTGTGCTGGGTGTACTGTGTGTGTGTTGGGTGTGTTTATGTTGGGTGTGTGTGTGTGGGTAACTCAGGAGGCTGACTCATCCTCCAAACAGGATCAGAGCTGAGCCTACACCCGCAGAGGCTGAACCAGATTCCCGCACACACAGCGACCAAAGTAACGGGTTGACCAGAACATTAAGTTTTTGTTGTAATCAACGTCCATTCACTCGTATCCACAAGTCCGTTCTGTCAGAACAGGAAGGTGTTTATTCGTGCGTCGTTTTGTGTGATTGGCACTTTGTCGATGAATAAAGAGTTGATTGTGATTCTAGCCTTTCCTCCTTTTAACGTGTCTGTCCTTCTAACCAGCCATGGTCATTTTCCAATCAGCCTTGTTTGCTTGCTCATTCAATGCAGTCTTTAATCATTGTGGTTCTGGTAGAGCAACCAGTCAATCATCACAAAAGTACAGAATAACTCCACTCTAAATTAAATTGGCATGCCCTCCTCATACCATTTTACAAAAAATCATTGTTAGCATGTTCGTCTTGAGGATATTTATTCTATAATTAATTCTGAAATGTTTTTGCCGCTGTAGTGAAGGGAAGAACATTCTATTTTGAAGGTCAAATAAGAGTGTTATATTTTTCTTTTCATTAGGGTTCCGTAGTTAATTGGATTTTTAATTATGTTGCCATTTTCAATGAAAGTTCTCAGTGTGATGATTGGCAATGCCCTCGTCTCCTTTGGTTTTATTAGTGGCAATAAAATTGTCAAACAAGACCCTTCAGGTGATTTTGCTATAATAATTATACACTTGCAGTCCATTCCAGGTCCATGGGCCTTGTTTAACTGCTGAAGCATTCCAGTTTTACAGTCCCATTTAGAAACCTTGTAAGCGTTGCATAAAATCTAACATTAAACCCAAAGAAACGTCAAAGCGTGCAACATGAATGTAGTGAAATGATAAATGGTTTCTCATTAATGGCGTGTTGCATTTTGAGAGGTTCTGAATCACTTTTACAAAACATATTTCAAAAAATGTGTTGTGTGCCATTATGAGGTAACACCACCTAAAACACAAATTTGTGTTAAAAGCACAATCAAAACTATATACTTATACATATAAAAATTTCTACTATCCTGTTTCCTAACTTCTGGAGAGAGTGTGCAGCAGGTGAAGTGATTATCACCCTAGCACTTTAACAAAATCTGCACTGAAACAGTCCTGAAATAAATTACCCTTACTTAGTTTACAGCTATATTTCAAGAAAATGACCTTTTCCAACAAGGTGACTGTAACACCAAGCAAATCCCCCATTGTGCAGCTCCAGAAAGACACGAAGTGTTTGGCTGATGTTCCAGCAGCCAACATTTCATGTCAATGGCCTGTTTTCTTTTGGAGCCTTTTATTGCTGACTCTTGCAACTTTGTGCCAAATTTCAGCCCCTGGTTCCACCAGCGACTTGGTTCCTTTGCACAACATATTTCACACATTGGTGTTCCCATTGTACGCCTGCAAGCCCCTGTGCCGTCCCATTCAGATGTTTAAACACACAGGCTGGTCTGTATTGACACAGACCGGCCCTCTCAGCGTTTGCAGGGCTGCTCAGAGGACGTTGACTCAGGGGAAGCAGCACCTTACCTGCCTGAACAGGAAGTCTCTCGACCGAGAAATGCTCTTCCTGTTTACAGGCCTGTATGGTACTGGTTTGGTGTTCATTCTTGTCTGTACACATGTATTTTATAGCTGATGCTCAGCCTGGTATCCTCGCTGTCAACACTGGCAGTTAGATAAAGTCTGTGTGCCCCTTACTCACTAAATATAACGTTTCCACTTTGGGGCTGGTTTACAGTAATGCACGGTGGCTTTTACATGTAAACTAATCACTTCTCATGTTCTGTTATTTCCAGTTTGCATACCCATCTGCCAGAAAAAAATTATATGAAATAAATGCTCAACATATTTCTCGTTAATTGTTACATTGAAGGACTCCTAGTTACAAGGGAAGTGTAACACAATGGTGGTATAGGTTGAGTACATGACAGAGCCCATAGAACAGCCTGGGGTTGCTCTGTGGACAATCCTCCTAAGAGTTGTCTCCCTTTCTGAATACCTCACATTCCCCAGTCGCTATAGCACCCCGTATTATGTAGCATCAGCACCGGCGCACTGGCAGCGCATGAATAGGGTCAGTTAGATTTCAAATATCTCCTGATGAAAAGATCCAGAGCCGTGGTCGGACAGCGGACTGCTCCCGGCGCTTCCACAAAGACCAGCTTTCAGGAGGAGAACGAGGGATAGCAGGCATTTTTTCTCCTTCGTCCTCCTCAAAACTGAGAAAAGAGGGGGTTAGAGGAAAAGATATAAAGAAAGAAAGAAAGAAAGAAGAGTGTGAGGCAAAATGGGAAGGAAAGAAACAGAAAGAGTGAGGATGTGTAAAGGTGATAAAGGGTGAGGGAGAGAGACACACAGAGAGAGAGAGAGACAGAGAGAGAGAGAAAGAGAGAGAGAGAAAGAGAGAGAGAGAGAGAGAGAGAGAGGGAGAGAGGGAGAGAGAGGCTCATGTCTGAGAAAGCCAGTAAAATGTCAGCTACACAAAGGAACAGGTGTTTGGTGGTGTCTGGTTTCATCCAGAGAGGGTGATGGGATAACGGGTATGTTGACATTCACGCTTGACAAAGGGAGGACTGTTCATGAACATTATGTTGTTTTAACCCAAAAATATGCATTAAAGATTAAGCCTACTAAGAGCCACATAATGATGACAGCTATGAAATGGTTTTTTTCTGTGTACGTCCGTAGATCTTCATTAAATCTTACAGGAGGATAAAACAGTATATCCTGGTTTCGGATCAGATGTGGAGATGCACCAACGGCATCATTAAACTTTTATAGCTTCAAGATTATAGTGGTGTTTTTTTTATTTGGTTTATAATGGCAGAAGATAATTTGTGATATGCTGAATTTAGGGGCAATATGCCAGTTCTACTGCACACTGTAATTTTTGTAGGGAAGAAGTGCCTGGGGCACATATCTGGGGGAGGATATGTATAATAACAGCAAGTCCTGTGGGTGAAACTGAATGTAATACCCCACGAGATATGTGTTTGTTTGTGTCACATGTAGACAGGTGATGGTCATACGTTAATCTCTTCTTAATTGAGATTTTCCTCAAAAGTTAAAGTCTCAAAAGTTTAATGACAACCAATAGCCTAGCCTCTCTGATTTATTATTCTAAAATTATAAATTGTAAGATTACTACTCTTAATCCAGTGGAAATGTTGAGCAGAGCTATGAGGACACATCTCCTGCACTATACAGTAGGTTCTGTAAACCTGCCACAGCAAAACATTGTCATTATTTAATAAATGACTCTGAAATGTTTTAAGGAGCCATGAGTGGACCTGACAGCTGTATCTGTTGCAGCTTTTCACTCTAGCTGTGAGCTTTTCACTCTAGCTGTGAGCTTTTCACTCTAGCTGTGAGCTTTTCACTCTAGCTGTGCTGTGGTGCTTCTCAGACACAGAAACTACAGAGCTGTAACTCCCATCTCATGTCCCCACACTGACACCTGTGTTAGTAAAACGTAATACAATAGGACATTATTATGAGTTATGAATCGCATTGATGAATTGCCATGGAACAAAGCTTTTTATTAGCTTTATGGTTGCCAGGGTGACAGGTATGAGACTGGGAAGGACTCAGCAGGGTACAGCAGTAGTACAGGAGTAGTTTCGCAACACCTTTGCCCTTCCCAGAATGCACCCCACTAAAGTGGAATCGTCCAAACCACCCACAGCTGATGCCTAGCCTGAACTCTGACCACCGATAAAAACATCATCCAGAGGATATTAAAGTTTAAAGTATCACAAAAAAAGGCAGATATGGGAGAACTGAGCTGAAGGGAACAGGTTGAGGATTTGTCAAGGTGGAAACCCAGCCTCTCTCTTCCCCCCCTGCCCTTATCACCACTAACTACCCACACGTGTTATTTCTTACTTCTCTTCCTGAATCATAAATTACCCCATTAACCATGTGATGCATGATGAGAAGTCCCCCCCCCACACACACACATCCAATCAGAGTCTTTAGAAAGATCAAAGGTGTCTAGAGGACTCTAATACAAATCTCTGAGGATTACCACCGGATGAGACTCCTGAGGAATTTCGGCAGTGCTGAGGTTAAATGCTGAGATCCAGTGAGGTGGAATCGGAGAGTCAGTGGTTCTATCTCAGGAACACCGCATCTGCTGATGTCAGGAAAGCTCGCTAGGAGCATCCTTGCATATCCGTCTGTGTTGTTTCACATGCATTGTTGGTATTTCACGTTCAGGTTCACTTTTAATTCATTTACCAGATGCTTTCATCCAAAGCGATGTACAAACAGTGCATGTAGAAAGTACATCGGAAAATCAAAGATCATTTTCAAGGAACAGTCTGTTTTTAGAGGTTGGAAAGCTGCTCCTGCTTCATGTGTAGCTGTAAATGTAAACATTTGAATTTAAACTTCTTCTTTAATTGCACTTCTGTTGCGTACCCAAAGTGTGCTTTCGATCAAAGATAATAATAATCTAAACATCCAACATCAGGGGTCAATTTGTCAAGTTAACTGAAAGAAATGTATTAAGTTAAAGCATTGCCATTTTACATTTTACAAAGGAAAGTTGTTCTTTTGATGTTTTCATCTGTCATTATCAGTTTATGGCACACAACACCGTGGTAATGTCTGCTCCATGGACCAAAGCAGATAAGATTTTTATTTTTTATTTTGGGGCCACTATGCCTCTACAGAAACATTTCAGCAAACATTAAATCATGTACTGTTTAATGTAGTGTACCAGTGACTCTGAGGGGAACAGGTTATATAACTCATTCAGACTACTTGCATACTTATAGTGCTTTCTAGTGTGAAGAATACAGACTGTAAAATCCTAGCAGACATACCGGGGTCCAACTTACAAATTAGATACAAAATATGTTCTTAAAGATATAAAATATTGTGATGCACAACACATTTACACACAGGACACACACAGAGAAGCCATCCTATCTTTCTAAACCCATTAACAGTAATGGAGTGATTCCCTCAGCCTATAGAGAGATTATTCAACAGCCTGACAGAGCACTCGCTCATCCATGAGGGAACTGCCAGTTGGCCGGCGGTGTGGACTGGTGCGCTAGCTAAGTTACAAGTTGTGACAAGTTCAGATGGCTCCCTGAGTCCCGGGCCTGGGTTAGGGTGGGCCAGCGTATTTATTAAAGTCTATTCAGCTCCATGTCTTGCAAAAATAAACAGAGTGCCAGGCACTGGGGGGAAAGTGCTGACAGGAGAATACTCTTCCAGGTTAGAAAGAAGCAGGCTCAACCTCAGGACACTTTGGCTGAGTCTGCTGAGCGGATCCCTACCTGCCCACTGTGACCCCTCCCTCACTCTTTCCCCCTCCCCTCCCCCCAACCCCCCACCCATCCTTTCCACTTCACTTCAGGTGCAGTCACTTGCAGAGTAAATGGTTGTGTCAGTGTTGCTATGGCGAGAGAAGGTGCAAAGGAGAGAGAAAAAGTGAGAGAAAAGAAGAAAAGAAAGGGGGTGATTCCTGCCTGGTTCACTGGAAGGCGCGACGTCAGAAGTGGAGGACAGACTCACTTACTCTGTGTGTGAGACGCTCACAGCAGCTGACACGACTCACCTTCCCTGCAACCTCGTTCGTTACTGGTGGTCTGAAGACTTGAAACACTCTTAACCAACATGGGAAACATTTGCTACCTAAAGTCCTTTCTGAAGAAAGCTCAAGAGCACCTCACTATGGTTCCGGCCTGCCAAGGAGAAGGTTTTTTGTCTGAGCTGTAAAAAGATAAACAACGAATACACTTTTTAAAATCGATTTTAAAAGATTAAAGATAAGGTAGATTGTTGAAGCTTTGTACAGTACACTGTAGCATTAGAAACATTTTGATTGACTGTGAAGTGAAGATGTGCCATTAAATTATCATACGTTTATTTCTCAGAGTCTTTTATCCAAAGCAATGTTACACTATGGGATTCAAACCTATGACCATTAAAATGATCTACCACTGAGCAGTACCTACACCATGTGCTGTGTAAGTTGGATTTCCCTGCTACCTCCACAGTGAGCAGGGGGATGGTGTGGACTCCATCAGGAGTGGAGGAGTGCAGGAGTCAGATGGCATGAGCGCTTAGGGAATTGGGCTACTACTCAGAAGGTTGCCTGTTCGATTCCCGGCCGTGCAAAATAACGTTGTGTACTTGGGAGGTCCTTCAAGCCACTTGCCTCGGGGGGAATGTCCCTGTACTTGCTGTAAGTCACTCCGGATAAGAGCGTCTGCTAAATTACTAAATGTAAATGTAAGAGTGTGTGGGTCTGCCTGAGGTCTCTGCTGGAGTCTGAACTAGCGTTAAGATAATTTGGTTTGCAGATCAGGGGGTCAAAACCTACTGTAGGGGGAGGCTTGGGAGATGGGTTTCCTGCTGTTCACAGTTTAGGCCGGGTGATTGGCTGGCTTCCATGCCTCCCCTGTTCCTAGAGTTTCTGCAAGGATAAAATTGTCTTTGTCTCTCTCTTTTTCTCTCTTCAGGTCTCCCTGTGTGTCTTTCTCCCTCCTGGTCTCTCTCTGTGTCTCTCTCCATTTATCTCTCTCTCCCCCATTAGGTGTGGTTGATCCCTCTCCTGATGGAGGGAAGTTGTGGAGGTGTGCTGGGTTCAGACCGTGTCATGACCTGATCAGGAAGTATAATGACCACCATCGTTCTGTGCAGCACGGATAGAGCACAATGCTTCCTGCATTTAAAACACAGGATGTGTGCGTGAATGTCTGCTTGATGAAAGACTGTGTGTGTGGGTGTGTGTGTGTGTGTGTGGTCCTTGGCTTCTCTCAACAAAGTACCTATAATACCTGCATATGAGGGGACTCAGTTCCAACAGCGTCATCCAGTCTGGCATGTTTGATCTTTAAATTCACGTAAAAAATCTGTTCCAGGTAAACTGAAAACCTTGTCCACTGTGGGTTTGGAAACAGGAAAACAGGAATATTGTTTAAAAACAGGACAGGGTAGACCGTGGTTAGAGGGCTAACATAAGTTTGCAATCCCATCTAGTTGAGGAAACAAACAGACATCACTGGAGTGACTGGATTTCAGGCCAAAATTCCAAACATGAGCATGTCATTGGCTACGGACTTGGAACCGATTGAAGCTTATTCATTCATAAATCTTGAAAGAAAGCATGTGCACACACATATGGAAGGGTTTTCCTATACCAGCTCTTATGACCACGTTATTATCCATGGCAGAGCTTGCTTTGAGCTGGTAGGGAGACTCACAAGGTCTCGACTACACGACAGAAATGATTTTAGACCCACACCCGGCAGGGCGAAGGATGTGAGCAAGCTATCTTGAGAGAAAGAGCCATTCCACATATGGAGCCAATTACTTCAATAGCTTTCTACAGCAATTCCCCCCAGTTACTGAAAATCGCTGAAATTCAAAGCCTTATCCCAGTTCCTCTCGTCTCCCCCTTCCTGTCCAGCTGAACCAAGCAGACAGTTCTGCTGCTGCCTTGTGTCTAATCTCCTCTCCTTCTCTGAGCCACACAAACATACATTGTCCTTTCAATGTTGTTAAGGTAAACATGAAAGGTCAACACTTTACATTAAGGTCACATAAACAACCATGTAACTCCGTAGCAACACTTTACATCAAGGTTACATTAGCAACCATGTAACTCCATAGCAACACTTCTTCTTATTCAGGTCACATTAACAACCATGTAACTAAAACGTAACAACATTTACATTACATCTAGTCATTTAGCAGATGCTCTTATTCAGAGCGACTTACAGTAAGTACAGGGACAATCCCCCGAGGCAAGTAGGGTGAAGTCCCTTGCCCAAGGACACAACGTCATTTGACACGGCTGGGAATCTTACCGGCAACCTTCTGATTAATAGCCCAACTACAACAGCAACAGCTCAGCCATCTGACCTCCCATTTTAGTCAGCGTCTTTCACACACAGAAGCAGTTTGCAAATCCCAGGATGCATTAGTCCTCATGCAGGGCTAAGTCGTGCTGCAGCGAAGATCTGGTGAACTCTGGTTGTTTACGATGGCGTTTGTTTCCCCCTGATGCTCCCCCTGTCCCACCTACACTGTGCGGCTTCATTGACTCCAACGTAAACATGGATCTGTATGCTGTCTCTCTGATTCTGTGTAAGGTCCATCTGTCATTCCTCACGGACACCAAAACATTAAGCTTTAATGCAACTCCCAAATAATACTTCATCAAGTCACGTAAATGAAACAGCATTGTTATCACCTCTTCCGACAGTCTATAACTGTTCTCAAAACATTCAAACTTCTGCCCTGGAACATAACAAATCAACTGGAACGTCTTTATGTAATTGGTAGATTGTATCATGATAGGAGTGTTTGTACCTACATTACGTTTTGTTCATGCAGTAGATGCTTCCATCAAAAGCAATATACAAATAGTGCGAAAGGAAAGCAGAATAGTACGGATCAGAAGTGCACGGTTTTAAAATTATTTCTGAGTCAAGGAACAGTCTGAATTTACTAGGAACAAGGTGAAAACAATAATATCTCAAGTGCAGTGCAACAATGGCATCTCAACAACAGAATTACACAGTTACAGCGCAGGAAAAACAACTTCAAAGACAGAAAATATGTTTTTTCAATAGTCAGTGAGAAAGCATGACTCCAACAGTGAATACTGGGACACATACGGGTCGACTCGCTAACCATGTAGTTTGCGGTATAATTGCTATTGTAGAGAGGCTTTTGTAATGCTGGTCACGTTCAGCAAATTCTCGGCAGAGAATGTTTTCAGCAGTTTTTAGAAAAACAGTTATACTTTAACACTTAAAGGGAAACGATTCATTTCATACTATTTTGTTCTGGCATTGCTGAAATAACCTCTCAACCTTTTCTCTCTCTGAGTGATTTTGGTCCTGGGTGGATAGCAATGTGGTTAGCAGTTCGGTGAATTTCTCTTTGCTGATTAAACCAACGAATGGGAGCCATGTTGGCTCACAGGTCAACCCAATTACTGAAATAAGACTTGTATTTTTCTACTCTGTTGGTTTGTTGACGTCAAACAATGACAGCACCTCACCCATTAAGCCTTGGAACACATTGCCAACTGGTGCCCTCCAATCTGGGGTTCTATTCTGTAATTTTACGCCCCTAATCGAGAATGAAAATAAAGTCACAGAATCCCAGTTGCTCCTGTGTTATATACGACAGCCTGGCCCAGTTTGGAACCCCGGCAAAGCTAGTAAAACAGGACCCTCCATCCATCACAAACATGTGTGTCAGAACTGCCCTAATAAAAAAAGAGGTGTAAATAATGTGCAAGGTGCACATGGAGAGCTGAGCCATTTGCCAGCTGAAGATATAGGCCATAAAAACAACAACTGAAGCCCTTTTAAAAAACCCACTGGTGCACCAACACCAGGTCAGAAACAAACTCAGAGCAAAGCCACACTGTGCAGTTTACATTACCTTGGGTCAAGGGTTAAGACCGAAATGTAAAAAGGGGGCCGTTTCATCTCACACATCTTGTTCAGAAGCACAGGGGCTTTTTGGGGTACCTTTGGATGCATGGCAGACATAGTGATATACGTCCAACTGTCAAACTTCAACGGCGCTGGAATGTGGTTTATATAGCGCCATGTGAGTGTTTTTACCCAGCACAATGGGGATGTCATGAAGCGACGAGTGGAGCTGTGGTCCATTCATACACACGGACGCCTTGGAGAGGCCAGGAGGAAACCCCTTGCAGATAACAAACAATACCTTCCCTTTCCCTTGACAACTCTGGAGCGCAATCTGTGGTGTGTGCATGCATACGATTATGACGAGGGCAGGAAGGTGGGGAATGGTGTTATAAACTACCGGGGGAGTGATGAACGAGGGTCTGGTTAATTGCCGGTGCTCATGATGTGATACATAGTAAGGTCCCATGTCACAAGGGTTCCAGCACAATTGCTGCTGTCACAGCACCATGATGTATTTATTGCGCAAAGCAATTTTCTTGATGAAATATTTATGGCAATCACTTTCGTTCCTTCTCAGGCAGCCATTCAATCACAGAGACAGTGGGCAGTGTCCTGCTCCTGGGGGAGAGCTTCTTTGCTGTGGTACAGGACAACCACACATCTGGTCTCACAACCCTCACTGCTCTCTCTCTGAAACAGCAAACACAGGAGCAAGAATGATGCAGTACCCAGAGAGAGTGTGTGTGTGTCTGTAAAAGAGAGAGGGAGAGGGAAGGAGAGAGAGGGAGAGAGAGAGAGAGAGAGAGAGAGAGAGAGAGAGAGAGAGAGAGAGAGAGAGAGAGAGAGAGAGAGAGAGAGAGAGAGAGAGGGAGGGAGGGAGGGGAGAGAAGTACATGACAAGTATCATGCTTGTGTTTGATTCAGAATCTAGGCCAGGTCTTAAGTGTCATACTTGATTATGAGTTATCAAAGTCTTGATTTGTATTTTTATAATTCCCCGTATTTCATATTCAGGCAAGTTTGCTCTGAGTCAGGAGTGGAAAGCTGATTTAATCATCTGAATAAAAAAGCACTTTCTTTTCAAGACAGATCTAGTCAATTCAAGTGAAACAGTTACCATGCCCACTGCTGTGGCGCTGGTCTTTGTCGTGCAGTGTTTGGGAACAGGCAGAGGAGATTAAAGGCAGCAAACTAGAGGAGGGTACAGGAATCAGATAAGAGGCATCAGACTAAAGGCAGCACACTAGAGAAGACTAGAGGAAGCACACTATTGAAGACAAGAGGCAGCAGATTAGAGGCAGCGAACTAGAGGAGACTGAACGCAGCAGTCAGAGGCAGCATACTTGAGGAGAACTGAGGCAGCAGTTTAAATGCAGCAGACTTGGGTAGACCAGAGGCAGCAGATTAGAGGCAGATGACTGGAGGAGACATGGGACATCAGATTAGAGAGAGCGGATTAGAGGCAGGAGGACCTGTGTAATGACTGTAAAGTCCAGCTGCACTGCAGGGCCAAAGAAACCTCCTGAAGAACAGCCTCCAGATTGTGTCTCTAGCTGTGGATAGCCAGGGTATTCATGGAGCAGAGCCTGGATACCTGGCTGCTTGCACACTGCATCCTTTCAGATGGATGCTTTCACAACCTGCACAAGCCTCAGATCGCTGGTCCAAGAAACATTTTCAAATGTGAATCACTGCAAGTGGTATGTACTTTAAGGCCTGCTGTGGTTTCAACTCCATATGCCCTGCCATCGTCGCTTAAAAAAATTACACTTTAATTATTCTATTTAATTTCTTGCTTGTCTGATGTTGCTGTATCGTACAAGGATTATTGTTTGATCCTACTTTTAGCGTGAAGTAGCAGTGTGAATTAACGTGTTTGTGTTTCATACTGCAAGTCATAAGCAAACAAAAACAAGGTGTTTTTAGAAGATTTGCAAACATGCAACCCTTTGAGCAGTTAAAATGCAAAAAGAATATTTGTTAGACAGGCCTCGTAGTTCAGAGGACACAGCTGCTTAAACATTTAAGTCCTGTAAACACTTGGCAACCGTGAAGCACACTGCTCAATACATATCTGTTTACCCAGAATGGGTGTGAATATTTTAAAATCGACTGGAGTTGAGAAATCGCTTTGATAAATTATGTTATGTCGCTTTTCTGAGGGTGTTTGGCCAACTGCTGTGAAATATAGAAAGACAGGCAACAGGGTGCCAGCCTAGGCAGTTTGCAGCAAAGCCAAACAGCGTGATACAAACCCAGTGTTTAAAATGACTCACAACCAGCCATGTTTTGTTGTGATCCAGAGGCCTCAAGACGCATCGATTCCACACAAATTATTTGTGAGAAGAGAGAATACGAAAAGGATTCATTAGAAAATGTGGTTTTGATCTAGCAGAAGTGTCGTGACACACAGCTCTTCAACAACAGATGGGAGTTTCATCATCCACTCTGTGTCTACAGTTAGCCTATGAAGCACAGAAAGACGATAGAAGAGAAAAAAAAACGGATTCTCTATCCAGTAACATTTTCACAAAGACATTGTTTCAGCCCGTCAATCATGAGCCCTGTGTTAGACTGCGCTCGGCTGGTGGTCCCGCCCCAGTGTGGAGCGAGCGGTTGGTATGAGGGGCCGTTTAAGAAATAATTCAGACTGTCCTTACACAAACACATATGAAACACATTCACTTGGGAAATGTTCACACACGTCCATACTACTGAAAACTCACATCCACATATGTAAAATGCTCGCATACACACAAATTTCTTTGAAAGACGGCCTGGCCCCTCAAATGCACCCAACATGTAATTTCTGTTTAGTATATTCCGTTATCAAATTAATATGTGACCTCCGTGTTGATGGCTGAAAATGTCTGACACACCAACCAAACCATATCAAGTGACTTATCTGTCCTTGCAATTTATAAACAAAAGACAATCAGTGAACTAAAAAACACCTGGAAACACGAGGTCACATTTTGATAGCTGTCTTCCGGTTGAAAAAATATTTTGGGAAAAAAAAGTTTTGACAGGTTGAAAAAAGGGTATCTTTTTTTTTTTAAGATAGTTGAGGAAAACAAAATTCAACAGGTTTCAAAATATTTTCAAAAAAAGTTTTGAAAAAAAAAAAGGGAAAGGGAAAACAAAGGCAACTGACTTACTGTTATCCATCTGGTTGGTGGCTAGCACTGGTACACCCGGTGCTTTGGAGAAATGGATATGACCCCCGGACCGGTAAGTAACTTGTACAGCTGATCTAACTACTGCTGTCCTGTGTGGGATTGCTAAAGCTAACCAGTATGAAGGGAGAAAATACAGGGTGTTGATATCACAACCTGGAAACATAGTGTAGCTAGCTACATAGATGTTATCCCCCAGGCCTGTGCCTATGGCGTTTCTGAAGCAGTTTTTTTTGCCGTTTTAGCTAGCTAGCTATCTCCCAGAAGCTAAAGAGCTTCTGAACTGATGTTCTACTGTAGGTAAACGCACACATGTTTGTGACGTCGTGACGTTAGAGATATAGAGAATAATGATAACAACAACGATAATAATGATACATGCTTTTCTAAATACTCAGACCGTTCAGAGAGTAAAGAAACATGATCAAATCATTTACCAGGTACATGGAGAAATAAAAGGCAAGTAAGTAGTTAAAAACTAGAGGAATCATGAAAATGGAGAGAAGGAGGTTGGCTGGTGAACAAGAGTTTGTAAAGGTGGGTTTTGTGGGGCTGTTTGAATGATGGCACGGTGTTTGCCTGTCGGATGTGGCTGGGGAGGGCGTTCCGGAGGGAGAAGTGTAGCAACTGAAAAGACCCTGTCACCCCAGTGGATCTCAGATCTGCACCAGCAGGCATCCCAGTGCTGTGAACTCTGCCATTGATTAAATGGGCTTAGGAGTCCAGGGGGTGTCCGTCCCCCAAGGTGGAGCAGAATCATAGTGTGGAGGGGCGGGGGATGTGTGTAGGTGGTTGTGGGAGAGGGGTCAGAAGTTGTGGGTGGGTGTGGAGGGGGGGGGTGTGTGGAGGGGAGGCTTTTAGGGACGGGGTGTGTTGGGGGTTTGGGTTAAGGCCTTTGCACACTAAAAATCGGGTCCGATAAATATATGACCTCACATTATGTCAATCGCGCTTACACACTGCCTCCAATACCTTGGTCCGTCCCAAAAAAGGTGTGATCGGGTTCGATTTGCTGCTTTTTTCGCATCCATACCATAGCCAGCAGTATTGAATTCAGAGCCACCCAATTTTTTTGCTGACGATTATGAAAAAACGCATAAGAAAATTTCGGACTCAAGTGTGCAAGGGCCTTCAGGGATGGAGGTTGGTAGGGGCAGGTGAGGAAGGTTGGTAGGGGCAGGTGAGAAAGGTTGGTAGGGGCAGGTGAGGAAGGTTGGTAGGGGCAGGTGAGGAAGGTTGGTAGGGGTGTGAGAGGGTTAGGTAGCGGGCCTGTTATGGAGGTAGGAAGGGTGGAGTGGGGTAGATTGGTAGCGTTGTGAGGGAGGTTGATGGGGTGTGAGGGAGGTTGGTAAGGGTGTGCGATGGAGGTAGATGGGGGGGGGGCGTAGCATCTTGAGCTGCTGTTTGATGTGTCTGATGAATATGGGCTGCTGCTGGCGAGGGCCTCCGCGTGTCGCCAGGAGCGCTGGCCTCCCGAGGCCTTCTATAGCCCAGCTCTCACAGACACACCGGCTGGATGGGCAGCGTGAAAAGGCTCTAACAGCACCCTCTCCCCGCTCTCACAAAGCATGGGAGGGGGGGGGGAGGGCCGCTGAGAGGCTGCTTTCTCCAGACCCACCAAAGAAGACTTTAAATACCTCGGGATACCTCGGGAATTATCAACAGGTGAGCACAGCTCACTGGGAAAGGCAGGCAGATTTCTTATAGATACGACTCGCTGGGACGTCTTATTCTGGGACAAAGGCCAGCACTGTGGAAGCAGAAAGAGAAGAGAGTAGAGTCCTTGAAAGCAGTAAGAGGATAGACAACAGGGAGAGTTCCCACCGGTTATTCGGTCAAAAGACCAAGTACCAGGCCAGGGTCGGGGTTAGCATTCTGTTGTCGTGTGCTGGCCTGTGAGTTATCTTTGTCACCGTCAGCAAAGAGGAGTTCTACTTTACAGCATTCCCTTCATTTTCATCAGACGCTTCGTTCAGTGACCTGCTTATGTCTGCCATCTGTTGGCTGTAGATTGTACTCCTGCATGAATTGCCAAAAGTTTATCAAATCTATAAAAAATAGATAAAATGTCAGCAGGAGGCTAGTCTTTGGAACAATCCGTTTGAACAGAAGTATTCTGAACAACAGTCATTTAAATGTAATCTGGTAAACAAGTAATTTGAACTATAGTCATTTGAATAATAATCTGGTGAAAAGAATTGTCCTGTCAACAGCAGTCTGTTGAACAGTAAGGATTTGAAAGTCTGTTGACCAATAGTAACACAACAGTAAAGAATACAACACATAAAGTAAGTAGATCCGTTTAAAGGTTAGACTCTTGTGTGAGCATGGTATAACAATATTTGTTTCAATGCACTTGCCAGCCTCATTTCCATCGCAGCAAAAATATTACCGTTGACATTTTCCATTTCAAACCTGGATGTTGTTTTCAGAGAACTTCCATTCATCTCCTGAACTGGCTGACTTGATGTGATGGCTGCGACTGTTTGTGTTGGAGGTAGTTTTCCTGTGGGCTCACCTGCAGCTACAGGAGGGAACAGCTTCCTCATCTCCCAGCCTCACGCTCTAATAACCGCTAGGCTCATCACGGAGAGAGAGAGAAAGAGCCCACCCCATGACTGTGATCAATCTAGACAGGTAGTTTCAAGGCTGCTGCTCAAATAGCACAGAACAGGGAAAAGCACATTTTGAAGTTGGTTGTGTGGTGTGTGTGTGTGTGTGTGTGTGTGTGTGTGTGTGTGTGTGTGTGTGTGTGTGTGTGTGTGTGTGTGTGTGTGTAAGGAAAAGAGTAACACAGGTGGGGGAGGGTAGTTTTCAAAGGTAACACCTTCTGAGCAATGTTTTGTCATGCAAGTTGTTCTATTCACACATTGTTCTATGAGCACAAACCCCAGAAGAGAAGTTACCTTCCATCATGATGTTATGAACATCCAGAAGGACAATGTTTTCTTTCCCACAAAACAAGGACCTGGATCCACATCAGTAGATCTCACTTCTCTTTCAATAAAACATCGTCAGCAGAATGCTCAACCGTCAACTTCAATACTCATCTTTACAGGCAGGGTGTCACATGATCAGGCAGAGAACCCCTGCCATTGGATAGCTACACAGTTTCCATGGAGACGGATCTCTCTGTGCATTCCTAGGAAAATGTAAACAGTGAACACGAGAAGATGAGCTGTGTATTTCTGGGTCTCAGATGCCGTTATGTCTAATTTATATGGTGGAATACAGAACAGAACTGTCTGATAACTGATAATTGGTGTGTGTGCAATGAAAGAGTTGGGGGGGCAAGGTATTTTAAACAGGTTGTAGTTATAACTACTGGTATTGTGCAGAATTGGGTTGAACTGTGAGTTACTGTGAGTTCCCAATCCTAAAATATTGTGCTGGTATCTGTTGTTTTAATGTCAGGCATCTTATGCTTAATGTTGAGTTCTTAAGACTTTGGATTTTACTTCTGTAAAATACAGTACCATACTTGGCTGTGGAGGCTAAAAGAGAAACATTTAATTAAAACATTTTGATTGCAATTTAGACTGTGTTGTAAAACCACTTCAAAACACTTAAGTTTAACAAATTATGAAATCATCTCTTGCAGAATCACCATGGAGATAGGAGTCTGTTGTTCACTGGTGTTCCACATTTCATTCTTCCGACAGAAAATGTCAGGCATGTTGTTATCACGATCCTCTGTTATCCGTGTAACAGCGTGATCTCAAAAGCAATTGCAGTATTTTCTTCTTTGCTGCTCCAGTGGATGCAAGGATTTCCATGGGCAGATTTGATTCTGCTGAGGCATGAAGGACGAGGTGACGGGCGTGATGATAGACCTGTGTCGTACTCAGGGATCAGTCACTCATTAAGAAGATTCCTGCATCCACACTCATCACTGCCTACTACTACTCAGCTGGTTTAAGCCAGTCGAGTAGTCAATAAATTAAAGACTCATGACAGCGACATGACTAACTGTAGGTAGCCTACTGATAGCGACCAAAAGAGCAGTAAAAGAGCAGTTGTTTACGTATAACAGGAATGATCTTGTTGTACATTTAATGTTTTGATCACCGGCCCTGCGGAGACTGTTTCAAACTAGCTTTGAAATCATTCACACTGAACTACCGATCGCAGAAATGTTTTGTCACTTACATTACATTACAATGTGGTGTACACCAGCCGGGCTCACTGAACACACAGCAATATTTCGAACTGAATCTTGATTCTCAATTATTCCTTTGTGCAAAGTGGCAGGATTAAACATTACACAATGCTCTGACAAACTGCATGACCGCTTTGAGTTGAGAACAAAGGCCTGTGCAGTATCTGGTTTCACAGAGCATACATCGTGAGCAGAGACAGCAGTAGCAGGAGTCCAATTTTCCGCATGCCTTCCTCATAGCTAAACCTATACACAATTATCTCTCACAGGCTGATTTTGACACAAGGTGCATACATTTTAATCATGGCTATCGTTGGAGGTGCAAATGAAGACCGAGATATGATAGTGAGAGAGATCCTGTGTCCCGCTACAGTATCTTAGTAACTGCTGGGTGGCCAGTGTGTGCAGTATTTCTTGAGAATTAAAGAAGTGTTTCAAATAAAACGCTGCAGAAACTCTCCACCTATATCCCATCGAAGTCTGAAAACACAATGCTTCAGCTTTCACCCTCCTGTGTTTATGTTTAGTGTTAAGGCCACTCCAGTAAATAGCAACAACACAACAAAAGAGGATTGCACTTACCAAAGTGTTACATTACAAAACACTTTGGTAGCACTTCACAGTATTGGACAGGTATTCCTTAGGCACGGTTCAAAAATCAAGAGTAGTCTGAACAGCTTTTAGAAGCTGTCTAGATCTTTGTCTGTTTGTGTAAAAGCCACTCATCCTTGTGTAGGTCAGAGATGTCTGTCAAACCATAATAACTGTTTTGCACATGTCCATTTAGCCTGGAAATTACGTGAAAGGTAAAAGCCTACCCTCCTGTGACAAAAATTAATTAAGATGAATAGCATGTAAATAGCAACATGTTCAGTTGAATAAACACAATTAGACAAGGATGTAATGCATGATGCATTCACAAAATGCTGCTTGACATTTTATTCATTCCAAGTTAGCTGTTTTGATTAATTGAACACACATTCATGCATAATCAAATGAATGTGAAACAATGCATTTGTGACTATCAACACACAGACAGTGGCGATTGTATATTTTAGAAGATTGCTGCAGAAACACAGAAGTGGTGTTCTGCAGCTATCAGTTTTGTAAATTGGTTGAAAAAATTATGCATTTATGAGTTTGTGGGCCGTTTACGCGTCCCACAAAGCACACTGTGTTTCTCTACACTGGGGATGTAGTGGTCTTTCTCTAACAACCTTCTACACACTCAGCCTTAGTTGTACCCTCAAAGTCATAGTATATGGTGTTTTGACTCTCAGGTAGTTTCATCACATCAACAAATATTTCTAAATACATCATTTAAATGTACACATTTATTCTGTATGTCTTACTGCAGCACTGCCAAACGATGGTTTTGTTTTTGCAGCGATTACGAGTATCCTGCGCTATGAAGGTTTGTTGTTGAATCTAAGGAAATGGTTTTCTGCATTGCTGAGTCCTCAGAGAGCAGCGACAGGGATGTCCCCAGTTCTGGTGGTGGAGCTGGGATTACAGTCAATCATATTCCAATTAAAAAGCAAATGGCTCCTCACTGCTCACTTTCATCCGCGCGTCTCCAGAGAGCCTCTAATTGATCCAACCATATATACGCATAATTAAAACAAGATTGAATTTAGCCACCCAATTACGATGTAAACCAACATTCAGAAAGTCTGAAGACGACATAGATGTAATACGCTTATACACGCTTTAGGTGGAATTACGTAAAAAATAACGCTTTTATCAAAAGTGCATACAAAAAGTACAGAAGGAGATCAAGAATCAGATGTGCATAGTACAAGAAGTGCATGAGCCACTTACAAATTGCTCTCTATAATAATAGAAACCGCATATGACATGTGTCCAGATGTCACAGCTGAGTGGTGAGGCTAAGAAAAGAGTGTACCGTTGATATGGGTTAAATCTCAGCCTGTAAAGCAATATTCACGTCTATATCTGGAGCGTTTGTGGCCTCCCTATCCAGGACAGCCAGTCTTTGTGTCAGTTGGTGACACCTCTCCGTCTCCCTGGTTACAGGAACACAGCAGTGACAGGTCTGTGCTTCGCGGCACCTGCACTCATTGGTTGGCTAGATTTCAAAGGAGAAAGACTATTCAGTTTGGGGCTAGACCGGTCCGAACCATGGCCCTGTCTCCACATCTGAGAGCTACTGTTGGAGGGTAGGGGCCTGTGTGATGAACACCTCATGACTGTTTTTGTTCCTGGTATCCATCATGTTTTTTCGAGTATCACTCTGCAGCCCTCTGTGTAAGAAGACAACGAACACACATTAACAGTTAATGTAATTATGCTCTACAGTAAGCCAGCGTTAGGTCTTGGAAAGGAAGTGTAATTATGAAACTGCTGGGGCAAGACTGTTTTCTGCTTACTTGCATGCTGGAATGGTAGGGTTTTATACAGAGACATTCATCATGTCGTACACATGCTAATGTGCAGAACAGAAATGTTCTGCAGTAAGAGGGCACAGATTATATTTGTGGTCTGTCACATGAATTCACATAACGGCAGCTTTTAAAGTCACCGAGATGGAAACTAGATTACTAGTTCTGCTGAGTATGTACTGGGTTTGCGATGCACTGGTTTAGTCATTCGGAATTGAAACTATCTGCTGAATCTTGTGTTTACGGCATGGTCTTGTGCCATTTAACTTAATATTTGAACATCAATAAACACACATACGGATGTGAGTATCTTTTTTATGTGACGCAACCACATTCAAGAATGAGTTCCACGTTACCAGTAGCAACGAACCAACACTTTATCAGTAGCAAGTACAACTGCTGTGGTTCTACCACCTCTTCTTTGTTCTCTTGTCCTCATCTTCATCCTCCTCCCCTCCACAGAGTCCCACCTCTCGTCTCGCTGATTTAGTTTTATTACCTCCATGGCAACGGAGCCTCTGAGCGGAAGAGATCCCAGATTAACGAGGCTGGAGATAAGAGTGCAACAGAATCCTGCGTTTCTGTATTTAATAGCTCCTGAAATGAGGCGCCCCGTGAGCAGAGGCACATGGAACCCCAGGGATTTCATTACCCAAAGAGAAATGGATGAGGATGTATATAGGCGCAGGGGGCAGACCGGGGGTGGGTAAGGGGTAGACTGGGGGGTAGGGTGTGGGTAGATATAGAGTAGGGTGGGTTAGGAAGGGGGGTAGGCTGGGGGTAGGATGACATAGTAGCCAACTGTGACGTTCTGAAAATGTTGACACAATATCTCCTCACTTCTACATCTTGCCTTCTCTCTGTGAAGGGCAGGTTGCTGGAAATGTTTGCGCCAAGCGGGAACAGTTTAATTCCAGAATGACTTCCATGTTGTGTCCCCTATGGGTTCTGATAAGGCAGAGATTCCTCCCCTGGCGTCAGTCTCCATCCCCAGTTTGTCATCTGCTGGACCAGAGGACCTCACGGGCTCCTTCTCAAGAAAACCCTCCTTTGAGGTCCGTGTTTGAAGTTACCAATCTGCCAATGTCTCCATCTTTAATTACTCCCAGAGAAAGAGGTGAACTGCACGTTTGTTGTGTTCACATTGGTTTCGCTCGGAATTTGTGATTAAGGAAACAAGCCACGTTACACTGAATTCTCCTCAACTGTTTTAACGAAATGTGTCTGAAATAATCAGTTACATAGTCAAAGTTAAATTTGAGCAGATGTGAAAGGCCATAGCGAAAGACTGTCTGTTATTGAAACAGATTATAATGAAAATCATAAAATCAATAAAAGCTCACATTCACTCGCCATGGGGTGCTTAAGTGAAAGTGAATTAATTGTGCTCGCAGAGATCAAGCGTGCAGGAACACAATGGGCTTTAAATCCTGTTTTCAAATGGCTGACTTGTCATTGGAGGCCTACTGCTGTTGTGTTGTCATGCATTTACTTCAACATCAGAGCTGAGCGGAGATCACATGCCATCTGCTAATTATTCATCATCATGCTGGGTTAATGGTCTGTGCAACAGGACATTATGTTCATGAATATTAATGGAAGGTACTATATTTAATCTAGTTTTCAGTCGGAGATGGACTCTTAGCTTATCCTAATGCAAAATGCTCAGGCAAACATGGCCTATTTCTTCTGGGGGAGGGGGGAGAAGTTGGTATTTAGCTCATTGGATAAGGATGGAGGACTCTGGTTTGGTTTGAATGAATCTGTTCCCTTTGGCTCAAGCTGCAGTACTCAACCAGCATATTCAATGTACATTGTCACAAGTCTATAGTGAGTATACTTTTTGCATATTAACACATTTTTTCGGCCACTCCCCTCAGATTTTGCATTTGCATCTTGTTAGCAAAACACACGCACACACACACACACTGAACACTGAACAAGCACAAGCCCTCAAAGTTAATTGGTTAATCAATCTCTCCTAAATTGTGGTGGCCTAAGGCGAGTGGAGGTGCTCTCCCTGCGTGTTGTGTTGACAGCTTCCTCTTTCTCCTCCATTTCCTTCCCTCAATCAGACCACTGCTGTGTGGCTCAGGCCTCAGACTGGACCTTCATCTCTGTGAATCTCTCAGGCATGAAAGCAAAAAAAAAAAAAAACCTCAGAGACCGATACAAATGGAAGAACGCAGCTTTCCGGGTGATTTATTTAACTTTACAGGAAGGTCTGCACGGTGAAATGCTCTTCTCCTGATTCTGCTACCTTTGAACCCGCACTCCTTGCTTTTACAAGTGATCTTGTCAGGAGCCAGAAAGACTTTATTTCATTCTCCCCCTGTCTTAACTGCACTGGCAGCTGTTTATGAAACGCCAGAGGTACAACACTTAGCAATAGCTTGATGGAATTCAGGTGGCATACGCTAACAAGGCTAACATGTGGAAAGCCCATTAAGGAGTGCATTAGCAGCAACCTTTTAGCCCTGCTTGTATGCAGTATTTCTAGAGCTGGACATCCGAAAGTACCTCCACGTATGTCTGGAGGAACCGGAGGGAAATCCTGTGGCTGTTTGAACCTCTAGGTCAGGGGTCGGCAACAGGCGGCCCGCGGGCCAATTGTGGCCCGCCAGCGATTTTATTTGGCCCGTCAAAATATTTCCAATGATATATTTTTTATAACGTTTTTTTCCCCGTCGACTTTTATTTTGAAACCGGAAACTGGGTATGGTGTCATTAGATGTTGTCGACTTCATGCAGCGCCGGCGTCGCCTGCAGCCCGGTTGACTTGAAGTAACCAATGGCATTCTCAGCTTCAAGGCAGCCGGCTGTCGGCGCTGCCGTCGCTGCATGAAGTCGAATACACTTATTGACTTTTCTGAAGTATTTTTTCGCCATGTCATCGCTACCATATGATCGCTACACCTCACGGCTGACAGATCGCCTGAGGTGAAAGCACAGTTATGGTTAGTAATCATGGGCAGCGCTCTCTATGGCAGCGCTAGGAAGGGGCTAGCAGGTGCTTCAGCACCCCCAAGAAAGACCAAAGCACCCCGAAATAGTGATGTGTCGTTCGTGAACGATTCGTTCATTTTGAACGAATCCTTATAAGGACTCGGGAGTAACGAGTCCTCTCAACGAGTGATTCGTTCATTTCCCGACTCGGTCTTTCTACGAGTCTTTGGATCATTTTTCACGTGACCTGCATAGGCTCTGTAGCTAGAGGAAACGAACGATTCGTTCCTTTCCCGACTCGGTCTTTCTACGAGTCTTTGGATCATTTTTCACGTGACCTGTATAGGCTGTAGCAAGAGGAAACAAACGATTCGTTCCTTTCCCGACTCGGTCTTTCTACGAGTCTTTGGATCATTTTTCACGTGACCTGCATAGGCTCTGTAGCTAGAGGAAACGAATGATTAGTTCCTTCCCCGACTCGGTCTTTCTACGAGTCTTTGGATCCTTTTTTCACGTGACCTGCATTGTATTTTTTAGTAGAGGAAACAATTTCCTTATTCCCTTTCGCGTGGCCGCTGTTTTAGTAAGACGTGAATGAATGATATTCGCTCAAGTCATCATACTGACTGGTTTTGTTATTTTCACTTTACATTTACACTTACAGTTTAGTGCAGTGTAATTGTTTGACGTGATAATTAAATGCTACTGTGATAATACATGACCAAATCATACAAACTCATGATACATTATTTTAATGCAGGAATTTATTTTTAAATAGTATTTGCTGGTGCACATGTCATGCACTAACCTACAGTGGACGTATAGGGGCTATACGTCCTTTGCAGTGGACGTATAGCCCCCAACCCCCCCCCCCCCCCCCTGAAATGAACAAATGACTCGAAAAAAGATTCGTTCATTTTACTGAACGAGATTCAAAGAACCGAATCAGTAAAAAGAACCGAACTTCCCATCACTACCCCGAAAGCACCCCCCACGACATTGCTTATTAATTTATAGTTTCAGGCCCGGAATGGCCATCGGGAGAATAGGGAGAATTCACGGTGGGCCGCTTTGCCCGCTTATAAATTGGGCCAGAAGATCGCCTGCTTTCTCTTTGTTTTTTTCACACACCGAATAACAGGATATGCCTTAAGTTTGTTAAGTTACTGTGTGACTGAAAAGTAAGCTAATAGGCTACATTATGTTTTAATCTAATTAAGCGCATGAACAGACCGTGCATTAAAAAGTGCAGTTCAGTTGTCGCGCATGTTTCTCAAACACAAACCATAATTTATTGTTGTGGAGGGAGTTAGCTAGATTAAGCTGAAGCGAAAAAAATAAAATGGAAGGGATAAGATCCCAGGAGGAACTGAAAAAGCCAGGTAAAAAATTAAATTTTTGCTCGCATTAATGTGAAGTTCCGATTTCACCTCACATTAAAACCTTGACTAGGTCCTAGTAATCCTATTCTCACTTGATGACAGTATTTATGTGCACCAACGATGACGACCCACCACGTTGGGATGACAGTGACGACCATGTTGATACAGTTCGTTAACAGACCACCAATGGGCTCATGCACATGGTTTATTATCGTTAGCTATTTGTAGTAGACCTACCCATTCTCCATATAGGCCTAGTTGTTGCGAGTGCACGTATCGCAAGGGCACCTATCGCAGCGTCTAAATACGCAGTAACCCAGACTCTGGCCCGCCGTCTAGTGGCGAGGAAAAATACTGGCCCGTGGCCCAAGTTACTTGCCGACCCCTGCTCTAGGTGATTACAAAAGGCACTATAGTAACTCCTCGAAAACTCCAATTGAAAAAGGAATGGAAAGAACTGATAAAGCATCATCTGTGGAGACTTTTATACCAGCCCCACGTTTTAGCACACACAAGGCAGACCCAGTGGTGCCCGGCCTTCCAATCCAGAGGCTCATTTGCATCCCCAGCGCAGATGAAATGTCAAACCGTTCTCCCTCGCTCATTAATAATAAAAAATTGAACATCATTTGGATCCCCAAGCTTGTGTGGCATTTTTGGCAATTAAAGACTGGACTGTTATAATTTGAAATGCTGCCCTTCAGTGTGGGATATGCATATGATGAATATTTAAATGCAATGTGGCATAAGTTCTGTCAACAATCAGGAGTAGGAGACAGATTGCCGCAGTTGCTATTTAACCATTTTTATCATTGTGAATATTCAATTGAGGACTTGCTTTTCCCAAGGCTAAACAAGGTTTGCCCTGCTGCCTGGTACAGTGTCGCCTGTGCTACAATGCAGATGCAATGCGGTGTACAAGCAAGGTTCATGGTTTTATTACGATGCTGTATGGTCTACTTGGGTACCTTAACTGTGAATGCAAACCAACAGAAATCATCATACCAAGACCAAGCCATGTCTCATGCTGGTGTGGTGATGTGGTGACTATGACTAGCATCTTTGAGAGAAATTGAAGGATGAAAAGTGTTCTTTTTTAGAATCCTATATTATATAGGACGTAACTTCATGGTCACCTGCCAACAGCAGCCCAGTAATACAACCTTTACTGCTTACAGTGGGGGCGAGTCGATCCAAGCACTGTAGAGTCCCAGTACAGGAAAGATCAAGAGGTAGAAAGGAACCATATCAATAGTCTGCATATTAGCGAGTCTCAGTGGGCTCAACCAGAGCTTGTTGTGTGTGTTCGACCCTGCTGTGAGCTGGTTTAAAGGCTTGTGAGAGGCCACATTAGCAATGCACCTGGGGGGGTTCAGAGATGGAAAACAATATTCCCAATAGGCCAGAGGCTAATGTTTTTCCTCAGCTGAGAGCGAGACTGTCGTGACCTTTCAGATCCACGGAGGAGCAAAGGTGCTTTTGAGACGCGGGGGAGCACCACATCCCCGCGGCCGCTGTCGCACGTAGCGCCGAATATTCTGACAACGTTTAAGAGAGGGCTTAAAGAGAGGGATTGGGAAATGTTTACATTCCAGCATTGCCATGACTGAACTTGGACAAAAAACATGTGTGTTTATGTAGTACCGGCCAAGGTATCTTGTGGTATGGCCTTTCCTTGGTGCTAGATTCAATAAAAATACACATCCATGGACAATATGCAGTTGATGGGCTATTGTTCCACAACACCAGAATGCCACAATAGACACCACTAGAGGACTGTAGTTATCTGAATTAAAACATTCAAAATGAAAGCTATCCATCTATATTCATCCATACCTCTCTCTCTATCGCTCTGTGTATGAAGATAGATAAAGAGCCTGAGGTATATAAAGCGGAAATGAGAGAGAGAAGCTGAAAAGACCTGTGAGCACTGAGGTAGCCTAGATAGCGTGGCCTGCGTCGGCGCGACCGCTCTGCGACTAACTCACTACTCATCTAACTGCGCCCGAAGCAGCTGGTTACTACATGCAGGCTGTGCGGAGGCCGGCCTGTCCGCTGCTCCTAATGAGTTGTCGATAACTGGAAATAACGATGTCCTCCAGACAGGAAAGCGGACTAAGGGAAGCTTGATGACGATCAAAATGCCGCCCCGGCATCAATTGTGCTATCTTGCCATTATACCAACGCAATCTTAAACTCAATACATTGTTGTGAAAAAAACCTAATCAAAAGATGTATAGAACGCAGTGATGAAAGGTGTCCTTTCTCTCGGGTGAGATGAAGTAGCATGCTGTTAATTAAAGACCTTTTCGCGGTAACCTATGCACCTGTGTTTCCTTAGCGTTTCATTTAAATACCATTCATTTCCCCTTGTATGTATTGTATTGTATTGTATTTACTCTGACTATAATAGAGGACCAGGGTGAACATTAAGTGATATATCACTTAGCAGCAAGTTTTATTTCCGGCAGGGACCTCCAACAAAGTGGCAGAAATTATGGTTGTATCTCTAATGTGAGGCCGTAGCCATGTAGTCAACATTAGGGGGGACGAAACCTGGGGAGTCTGAGGGTCCCCCCCCCCCTGAGAACTTTTTACATTTAGTTACTATATGAATATTATTTTTTGGACAGCGTGCGTAGTTGCCTGTTATAGCGTAGCACATTTATATATATTTTTTTTGTGTGTGTGTCCCATATTATGATTACGGCCCTGCTCTGATGTCTCCGTCCTCGTTACACGCTGCTTTGATCCGGTAGCAGTGTAGACTGTACAAGCATTAGCATTCTCTCTGCAGAAGAGCGGTTGCTCTCTTACTTTCACATTTAATCCAGTTCATTATTATATCCCCCCCCCAATCCCCCTGTCTCCCCCCTGCCTAAACTGTACCCCCACCCCCCTCCTCCTTGCCTCTCTTGTTCCCTTCTGCTTCCCCAGTCTGCCTCTGGCCTCCCCCTCCCCTGGCCTCACCCCCTCCTCTCCTCCTGTCAGGAAAGACAGTATGGATGCGTTTTTGTTCCCCGGATTTGAGCTCCCCTCTCCCTGAGGATCCCTCCCCCTGGAAGCAGCTACCTGGAGCTGGCATTGTGTTGCCTCCTCCACAGGGAGAGAGAGGGGATTGAAAAGGACGAGGCTGAACTACGTAGCTCTGAAGGGCGCGTGTGTGTGAGAGGCATTCTAATTAAATGTGAAACTTACAGGCACTGTACTGCACACTTTGGCTGCATTGTTAAATGATGGCCATTGGTTTGATTCTTTATATTTAGAAAAGACATTCATGCTCAGGAAGTCCATCAGGCACAGCGATCACAGGAATGCACACATTCTGGTTATGACTCTGTACTCCGTGTCTAGGTATATTCGGGAGTTATGAAGAGTATTATTTGGATGTTTGTTTACTGTGGATGGAGGAAATGTGTTTTATTTTTTCTGAGGTTGTTTATTCACCGATTTATCAAGATATGTGGTTTGTATCTTTAGCTTGTGATCAGTGGATTTATCTTAGTTCGTTTTTTTGGCTGTATCTTTTAGATCTTTCTTTTAGCTAGCTAGTTTATTCAGACAGACCAGCATGTCAGAAAAAAACAAATATATTACTTAGTATTATATAATACTTAGTATTCCAGCTGCGTTGAAGAAATACAGACTGATTTATTTTTTGTTGAGGCAAGACTCAACAGAATCTGTTAAGACTCCAGTTGGAGGTCACTCTCCTTCAAGGCCTTCAAACTTCTTCTAATGAACACAACAGGAAACACTGACACAAGCTTTCTGCCGCTACCACTTCAACAGAATGCTGTCAGTCACTGCCTCAAAACCAGCCCAGGATATAGGTCCACGCCATCTTCGCCATGCCAATTACCCAACCCGAGTGACAGGCTGAGGGATGAGGGCCCAGGCAGACATGGGGTCACTGGTTGTGGGGCTCAATTAGGGGCAGAGGCACACATGGGTTCTGGCATCAGCCTGATCTTGTATTAATAGAACAATACGTAATCATTCTTGCAGCTACATCCAGCGGCCTGAGGACTACTGGTGGTTATGTGCTGAAGGAGGGAGGATAGGAAAGATGTCCGTAAAACGTCAAGAAGAATACATGTTTCACCCGTGAACCATACTCACGTCAGGGACTATTTTTGAGTTGCAGAAAGAGATCGTCAAGGGTCGTGAAAATAAATTGTTTAATTGCAAGTAGCATTTTTACGGGTTAGCATCTAACCCTTTTTGCCCTAGTCTGTCTCCTTGAATGTAATACCCGTAGAACGAACAACAGGATGGACACAAGGGAATCGCTGCTCTGCGTCGCAGGCAAACACATATCTTCCTTTGTGCTGGTTCTCTGTGTCACGGTGCTAGAACCTCAAGGATTCTAGTGTTCATAAAAAATATGACATTCAACATTTAAATCTATAATAATGTAGGTTAGTAGAGACACCGTGGAGACTATTTATCTCTCTCCCTTTCCCCCTCTCTCTCTCTATTTTTCTTTCTCTCTGTTTCCTCTATCTCTGTCTCCTCTATCTCTCTATCTCTCTTGCTTTTGCTCCCTCTCTCTCTCCCTCCCTCTCTTTCTCAATAACTCTCTTTGTCTCTCTGAGTTCCTCCATTTAAACTAATCACAAGGTTCTGGGTCTTAAATCAGACCACTTATGGGCAAAAAGGAAAAATCCTCCCCGGTCAAAAAATAATCTATTCTCTGTAGAGGGAGAGATGTGCGAGTGAGTGGCAGGCTCCCCAAGGGCCACTAGTCAGACAAAACACACAATGAAACCAAAAGCTGTCCTCTCTGTGATTGCTCAATAAGACTTTGAGGGCTGTCTCCTCTTTGAGAGAGAAAAACCCCCTTCGGATCCGCCCTCCCATGAAGATGTTTTGTCTTCCCTTCTCTTCTTCGGGTCCTTTAATATCTGATTTTCATCTTAATTTCCATGACGTTACCTGATGGCCTCTGGCAGGTTCCTGAGCTATGTTATTACTGTTTTTCAGAGGGCAGTTTGTGCTCATACAATCAACCTGACAGCTGTTGGATGGGTATTTAATTACTGGTGGAAGTAACCATGGTGATGTCGAAAATACTCATGGTTTTTCCTTAGATAGCCAACACAGTGACAACCACATACTGTGTAGTGTCAACAACATAGTAAAAACAACATAATAGCAATTACATAGCCTACTGTAGTGTCGTCAACACAGTAGTAGCAACAACAGATTAGCAACAACAGACTATAGCAACAACATGGTTGCAACAAAATAGTAAGAGCAGCGTGACAGCCACAACAGGGATGTTTTACTTCAGTGTAGGCTACTACTGTAGCGTGACACATCTTGATAATGATCTACACCACTCCAAGCTTTTTTGGAATAAAATAGTTATGACTTTGTTTATGCAGCCGTGTATTATGTAACACAGTAGTTGAGGTTTGTTTGTTGTTCCGTAGTGATATTATTATCGTGTAACGAGGGGTGCAGAACGGTATAATAGCCTACTGGTATGAATTTGGCAGACAATATGGATTTTAACTATACCGTGTAACCGCGGTAGAGCCTTCCAGAAATAAAATTGATCACAGAACCATTCACATCAGGCATGGCATAAAATTACAGTCTTACGCAATAGTTTTCGGGCTTTACCCTTCGATTGACACAACGTTCGACGTTGAGCCTACAAAGATTGTGATACATACCGTTACCCGTCCGTGCTTCAAAATTATACCTTGATAGGTTTTAGGCCATACCTCCCAGCCCTACGTTTCACCGTTCCTGCTAGCTGAGATGTGGTTACTGTAAGCTCACTGTGCCTAGGAAATACAGATGGTTCCTTAACTCTGGTCACTGAAATACTGTTAGAACTTTGCAGTTCTGATCCCTGGTGTTCTGCTATACTTTCTGCAGTATGTGTATGTCACTTTGCACAGAAGAGTCATGAATAAATGAATAAAATGTAAATGTAGAGAGTAACCCAGGCTCGTGAATGAGAGGGCAGTGACATGTTCTCCTTCATCAAACAGGAACCAGAGGGCCTCAGAGGTACATTCAAGAGTTCAGAGACAGCAATCAAACTACAAATACAGTGTGGAAAATCTTCAGAGGATTAAACGCAATACTTTGAACCATGAATGACACAGGCATATGGTTGGGGCGAGAGAGAGAAAAAAGTTAAATTTGTGGCATTTGGGGTCCTTGCAGATGGGCCCTGTGGTATTGTGCCTGTCAGAAACAAAAGAGCGACACCATTTCAGATGACAGATATTGCCCCAGTGGTCCATCTAGCATTCAGACCTAGTGAGGAGCACACAGTCCTTCCAGGCATTCATGCATCTGCGACTGCTTCAGCAATAGTGGACCCGTGGGAAATAATCTCTGCAGTTCCATAACCTTCCCTTTTCTCCCCCTGGCAGCCCTCAACAATTACATCCTCATTCAGATAGAATCCTCACCCCTGCTTTCACACCAACACACGAGAAAGACGTGATATTAAAGAAGAATCGGGCCGCCTATTTATGTAACTGTACGTGCGACTCGCTATCTAACCACCAATCTACTCACAATTGTTCAGTGCGCTGAAAAAGAGAGAGGGAGAGGAACAAAGGAGAAGATAGGAGGAAGGAAGGGGAGAGGGAGGGTGGGTGGGAAGATGGAGGGGTGAGAAAAGGATAGAGAGAGGGAGAGAGAGAGAGGGAGGGAGAGGGAGAGGGAGAGGGAGAGAGAGAGAGAGAGAGAGAGAGAGGGAGAGGGAGAGGGGGTGTGTGTCTGTTCTGGATGTGAGTATGGAAACAACCATTAAACCGTATCATTGCCGGTTCATCCTTCTCTCCTTTTAGTATAGCAGAAGAGCTTGGATCAATAAATCCACATTTCTGAATCCACAATAATGTTTCTGGCAGAAATCAATACATTCCCCAGGTCATGACGTCATCATGCAGAGACACAATTGATCCATTAATAAAACACTACGGCTCAATCCATACTGGCAACTGCGACAGGACCAGCAGCAGTCTGTCTGTATTCTCTGCCTGAACAAAAGCTCAGGTAACTTGGGAAAAAAGGTCAAAGTTGTTGAGGTGTTGTAAGTGTGGAAAATTGTGAGGTGTGGACCCAGCTGTGGATCAGACTGTTGCCTTCACGATGACCTGAGCCCGGTAAAGTGGTTCCCCCTCACATGGTCTGTGATTTACAGGTCCGTGCTTTCATCCACCACATCTCATCTATCTAGCGGCAAGCATTCACGGGAAAGCTGTGGATTATTCACGAGGCCTCCTGGTCTTTGTGAGGAGCGCTGGGCTGCAAGCTGATATATTACAGGGGGGCTTTGAAGCACTGGAGGGGGCTGATCATGCACCGTAGTGGGGTTGGGGTGGAGACAGAAGGGGGAGGAAAGGGGGGGGGGAGAAGGGGGAAGGGGAGGAGAGAGACAGAGAGAGAGAGAGAGAGAGAGAGAGAGAGAGAGAGAGAACATTCCTATTGTCCAAGCTACCTAATTTAATCATCCACCTACTTTTTTTTTTCTTCACCTATTGACTCTCCTTCCAATTTAAAAACATCCAATTGACCAAGACTCTATGTTCTACTCTCTATAGTGTCTCCATTGATTTCACTTTCATCCATCTTGGCTTCATTGTGTTAACATACCCACCTACCCAAGATTGGAAGTAATCTCCATATGTCATCTTGCTCAAAGTGTACAGTATGTTGTGCCTGTGGCACTCTATAAATTGCCATGTTTTTTTTACAACTTCAATCAGGTTTTAGCATCTTCAGTCATTGTAAATGATTACAAAGAGAATAGTGTGTGGGAGGTCATTTTTACCCTGACCAAAACCACAGCCCACAAAGCCTTCTTTCAGCTGCACAGGAAGGTCCATTCTGTCCTTTATCAGGAAGAACACTTCACCTTTCAGATCTTTCCTGGGGATGAAAGAGACACCCATCTGTGTTTTTCTTACTGTAACTTTGAAACGTTCTGGCTTAGTTGGAGTTGTGTCATCTTTTATGAATCATTCGATGATTCATAAAAGAAATGTGTCCTTAGATGTGTATTTTTTTGATGGAGATAAAGATGGACTAATATATAGAGAGAGAGGGAAAGGAAAAGGGGAGTCAGATGGCTGAGCGGTGAGGGAGTCGGGCTAGTAATCAGAAGGTTGCCAGATCGATTCCCCGCCGTGCCAAATTATGTTGTGCCCTTGGGCAAGGCACTTCACCCTACATGCCTCGGGGGGAATGTCCCCGTACTTACTGTAAGTCGCTCTGGATGAGAGCGTCTGCTAAATGACTAAATGTAAATGTAAAGAAAGACACAAAGTGATAGAGAGAGAGAGATGGAGTGATAGAGAGAGATGGGGTGAGGGAAAGAGAGAGAGATGGAGTGATAGAGAGACAGGGGCAGAAGGAAAAAGAGATGTAATTATAGAGAGGGAGAGAGATAGATTAAAAGAGAAGGAGAGAGAGATAGAGTGATATAAAGAGAGGGAGATGAAGAGATGGAACATAATGGGAAGAATGTCTGTATTTGCGTGTGTTAACATAAACATACCAAATAAACTCAAACTTTTCCACAAATGGTCTTTCAGTCTTCTGACACTGACCTTGGTGGAAAGGCCAGGGCAGCTAGATTCAAGATACCACACACGCACAAAGAAACACACACATACACGCACACATATGCACATACAGACAGCACTGGCCACTCACGTTGTTACAAAATCATTTTTATCAACCCTTTTTTTTCTTCCTCTCCCGCAGTGGAAAAAAAAGATTATCTTGCTTGAGAACGACGAGACCCTTAATGGCCTCTCCAGAGATCACAGTTCTATTTTTATTGTGCTCTCCAGCCCTCCTCCCGCACTCCTCCTCCAGCCCTCCTCCTCAAGCCCTTCTCCAACCCTCTTCCAGCCCTCCTCCTCCAGCCCTCCTCCTCCAGCCCTTCTCCAACCCTCCTCCAGCCCTCCTCCTCCAACCCTCCTCCAGCCCTCCTCCTCCAGCCCTTCTCCTCCAGCCCTCCTCCTTCAGCCCTCCTCCAACTCTCTTCCAGCCCTCCTCCTCCAGCCCTCCAACCCTCCTCCAAACCACCAGCCCTCCTCCAACCCTCCTCCTTCAGCCCTCCTCCTTCAGCCCTCCTCCAACCCTCTTCCAGCCCTCCTCCTCCAGCCCTCCAACCCTCCTCCTGGCCTCTGCCTACCCCTCACTCTCCCTGTCTTCTGGCTGCTGTGGGGCTGTGATATGTGTGATATGAGTAGAACAGAACAGCACTGTTCCAACCATTAGCCACTTCTTCTGGAATGCCGACGCTTTGTCAGAGTCCAACATGTGCAGTCAGTGGGGCTCATCTGAAAGGAAGCGTGCTTGTTGCATTCCATTCCGTTGTCGTTATAACAGGAACAAAGGATAAAATGACAGCGACACCGCAAGGCAATAAGACCCTTGTTGGCTCGTGGCTTGGTTTTGTCAAGATTTCAAGTTGTTGGCCCCATACAAGTCGAGGTTGATTGGAATCCTTAGTTATGCCCCTCTGAACTATTTCTCACAAGTTTAACCACGTCTTGGTGAAGAACCCTGAGCAGCTGTTGTGTGGAGAGGTGCAGGGCGACCGTGATGGAGCGCTCACGAGTCCAGGCACCTCTTCTGTCTCGGAGGGAAGAAACTATTAACCCAGACGTCACTCACACTTTGCGGACGCTAAGTCCCACCGAAACCTCGTTATTCGCCGCTTATCAAATCTACGATTCAAGCTTCTTTGTTCACATCAGATGTCGTTGTGGGTCTCTCTCGCTGATGTAATCTCGTGAGGCTGCGTGACATATCCGGTTGTGACCGACTCGCCGCCGCGATAAACACGTTTGCTGTTGGAGTCCTTTTTTCTAAATGTACATTTTTGTTACGAGTGAAGTGAGACAGGAAAGGCAGGAGGAGAGAGGGGAATACATGCAGCCGGTCAAGGCCGGATTTGAACCCAGGCCTCAGCCTACATGGTGCGTGCACTTATCCGGCAAGCTACCGGGGCGCCCTGAAATTTAAAAAAAATTAAGCCTGAGGCGTGGTATTGTACTTTCTCTGGGAAATGCTTGAAAGTAAATGCCCGGCCACAGAAAGTTCGGTGGTGCTTGGTGTCAGCAGTAACCCAGTGCTTCTGTAAGCGTATTTCTACCACACTGTGATGTTGGTTGAGCGTAGAAGGAGTTTGAGAGTCTTAGTGTCAGAGCCTGGGGGGGTTAGGATACGATTTGATTTATAAATGAAAGCTGTGTTTACATCTGCACCTCAACTTCCACAGTACAGAGTGTACTTGGTCTTCAGATGGAGGAACCCCAGAAAGCTTTGGAGCTGGTGGGGTGAAGGCTGAGGGTGGAGGCTGGTTGGTAGAAGCTGGGGGTGGGGAGAGGAAGGGGCTGGGGGTCTGGGGGGTGCAGGGCTAGGGAGGCTGAGGGGAGGAGGCTGGGGGGGCAGGGGAGCCGGGGGGCCTGTGGAGTGGGCCTGAAGGTTGGGGTAGCGGGGAACTCTGTGTTTACAACATGGTGTACACAAAAAGCCACTCTTACATGGGAACTAGGAAATGTTAAATCACTTCTGACATTTAAGAACATTGATTACATCCTTGTTTTTCCATTCAAAGCACTATAAAATGGACATGTTATATTTTGTTATGAGTACCATTTGTATTTGATACCTTTTAACAGCAGAAAGCTGGTTTTCAGGAAGTAATGTATATTTGAATGCTCTACGAATAGAAGTGTGATCTTGATAATGGTTTCAGAATAACTTGGTTCTATGTTTCTCTGAAAAGGGATTCTTTTGAGTTTGGCCTAATCCAGTAATTCTCTTTTTGTCTGAGGTGTTCTCCTAACCCATTCATCTCAGGCTGTTCTTTGAGGGAGACTTGATTCTCAGGATCAAGTTTCTAAATAGCCTTATGCTTCAAATTACAAACTCAACATCAGCATACTTTAGTATTTGTGTACGGTTTTGTGAATGTCCTTTAGGTCAGATCTTACTGTGTGGGAGATTTCCTGTGAATCTTGGATCAACACTGCCCCCTAGCTAAGCCTGTCTCTGAAAGCCAGGATCTGATCAAATGTAGTATACATTTTGGTCTGAGTCTTTCAGGGCATTTCTCCACAGTCCTCATCAGAATCTTCTTTCTCCACAGTTGAAAGTTTAAATATTGTTGTGTGACATGAATGTGACAGATGAAAGTCATGAGTCAGATCCGTGCTGTGGACTTATGGAGTGTTGAAGAATGAATGAATGAGTGAATGAATGAATGAGTGAGAATGAATAAATGTGTTGAGATATACGACTGTGTGGTTGTTTTGGGCCTTTATTTTGCCCGTGTTCTTTGCCAGTTTTCTTCCTCCGGAAGTGCAGTGCAATCTTCATGTTGCATCATCCTTTGCACAGTGAACTTTACACAGACCTCTGTACCCACCGAACCAATGAGGAGGTAGAATAAATAATCATCACATGCTCTGTAGGTTTTGTGGGAGAAATCAAGGATTTGCTTATCGATGAACTACGTAATACCCAGATGTTTTGTGGGGTATGACTATTCAACACAACCACTCTGTAATACATTTTGATCAACATAGCATAAGCAATTGATCATGTTGGAAACAGCAGACAATTGTACAAAATAATTTGCAAGAATGTAACAAATTATTGACAATTTGTTCGAAATAGTGAGAAATCACTAGATAATGTGGAGGTTGAACAAAACGTTTTGAGAATTTCAATTGGGATGTGATTCATGTACCAAAGTCACTGAGAAAACTGTATTAATCAGTAAAATTCCGTTTATATTCCATATTTGTCCTATTTTACCAATGTTGTGTATTAATGAATTACAGGTATTTGTATCCACAGAGCCAAAGGACAGGAAAAGTAAATAATCGTCACATGATTTGCGAGATGCACAATTGGCTTAGTTCAAATATTGACGTGAATGTAACAGATAAAAGTCAGGATTCAATGCAGACTACAGTAGTGTAGACTTGTGGAGATACAGGTATGTAGGTATTTTTACGCAATAAATTAAATTGCTTAAAGGCTGTGAATGAGTGAACAATTCTGTAGCTAATGAAAATTTATGTTTCCTTGTATCACATCCATGTATTAATTTCTGCATCAAATCACACAAAATGTAATGTCATGGAATGTCCTTTTGTCCTTAGGACATCATGAGGCTCCAATGGATGCTCCTGCTAGGAGTCTGCGCGGTGGTGAGGGCAGCAAACCCACCTGCTCTTTACCACCGTTTTGTCCAGATCCACATACAAACGAGAATGGCAATCCAGGACTGTTCTCGTGTCATGCGAAGACTGCAGCTGAATGAGCCTGGAACTCAGAACTGCAAATATACAAACACGTTCATCGTTACTAACCCTATCCTCCAACAAGTCGAGGCCGTCTGTAATAATGCTGGAACACGTGACTTTACATCTGGCAATATATTCACTAGCAATCAACGATTCTCTCTTGTCACTTGTAGGCTCTCTAGTGGCACTCAACACCCCAATTGTGAATACGATGGTACTGCATCAACAAGGAGAATAAGAGTTTCTTGTGACCCTGATTGGCAGAACCGTCGTATACTCTGGCCAACACACTATGCAGGTGATGTTGTTTAGCATATTTTTGTCAGCTACAATACTTTAATCAGGTCTACTATTTTTTTTCCAATAAGGTGGGAATATGCCGCTACACAATTTGCCATCAAATGTTATAGAAACTCGCCAGTTCAATTTAAAAGGATTGTGTTACATATGATCCCTTTGTTATTAGTGGCTTCCTTTTACAGTAATACAATGCCTGATTTCTTGATTTGCTCTCAGTTGTGACAAATACATCTGAAAAGCAGCGTGATTTTAATTGCAACTAAATTGTGAAAATGTATTAAATAAATGGTACAGTGTGGGCAGACTGTTAAGAAGTATTGTGTGTATGGTGTTTGTCTATAAATTAGAGTTACAATGACATAAATGTATTGCAATTTCTGTTAAAACTGGTTAACTGGCAAACTGTATTTGAGTTATTTGTTTACTGTTTGTTTGAGTGATGCAACTATTTGTTTCCCACTAAACTAATGGGACAGTAAAGAAATCTCTAATGAAAACAGTTTGCTCAGTATTCTACCTTGGAAAACTGTTGACCTTTTGCCTTGAACTTGTACCATAAGATCAAATAAATCTCAAATTCTCACAATCTAAATGTTTAACTATGGTGAATTCAGGAGAGTCTGGCAAGGATTTAAAAACAACATGGCTAAAGAGATCATGCAGACAGAGTAGAGCAGATCAGTGGTTCCTCTCAGCAGAATGGAACTAACTCGTTCTACTGTGTTCTGGAAGGCCTGACAGCCTCTGACAGTGGGCCTCTGACAGTGGACCTCCCACAGACCAGCTGTCATACTCATACTGCACCACTAGGGGGTGCTAAGGCAGCTGAAATTAATTCTTGAACTTTAACTTTTACCATGGGTATAGTAGGTTTGTTTTCAAATGTACATTAAATACAAATTTCCTTATACAAATTTGTGGGACAGATTTGCAGTTTATGTATAATGAAACCTAGGCCCCTGATTTTGACCTTTCACCGTCCTGTGACTTTTGTGTTTGTGAGTGGACATTTGACCAAGGTAACTTCAGGGCAGTCGTACTTGTAAGTGTGCTGAAAGTGTGCTGTCTTGAAGGGTCAAGCAAAACTCCAGTACTGGGAAAATACATTGCATGGCATTCTGCATTCAATTGATGTGTTCTTACAATGTGCAGTATATCATTCAGCTAAAATGATGAGAATCTGAAAACCATGCAATTGTATGTGGAAACTCTCAGCTCACTTCAAATATGAACCTGCCAGCCAACAGACACTGCACTAGTACTGGTGATGAACCCAGAACTTAAACTGCAGCTGAGAGATTACTGTAATTAAAATACTATTATGGGATGTGAATGTGACAGATTAAAGTCAGGACTCAGATCAGTGGTTTACACTTGTGGAAATACATAGGCCTACTGCTGTGTAGGTTTTTCTTGCCTGTTTTTTTGCCAACGTGTTTTTGTCCTGAAGTTTATGAATCATAGTCATTTGCCTAGTGAACAAGCCACAGGTGTTTGTATCCATCGAACCAAAGAAAAGTAAATATTCGGCACATGGTTTGTGAGAAGCCCTGTTGGTTTTGTGGGAGAAGTCAAGGACATCCTGTGTGGTTATCTTATTTATAATCAATAGATCTAATATTGCCTCATAGTTATTGTATTGCATTTTTTTTTTCAGTCGCTTTGACACATTCCTTTAATTATTCTTAATTCTTTGTACAGTAATTTGTTGATGGACCATGTCATTGTTATACAGTAAAGAAAAAGTAATTTAAATAAAAGTAAAGAAAATACTTTTTTACAGCACTGCATAGCACAAAATAAAATATAATGTGTTGAAATGTAAACATATGAAAACGCCTCAGACAGTACTACATGCAGCGCTGTGGGAAATTACAGTCTGATCAACATGACATAATATATTGATAATGTGGTAAACAATAATAATTTGCATAAATGTACCAAAGCATTGAATATGTTAAAAAGTGACAACTTACTTTTAGGATGAGAACAAGTGACTAGATAGTGTGGGGGTCTTAGAACTTCAATTGTGATCTGAAAATGCAACAAAGTGACTGTGAAAACTGTATTAGTCAGATGGCTGAGCGGTTAGGGAATCAGGCTATTACTCAGAAGATTGACGGTTAGATTCCTGGCCGTGAAAAATGAAGTTGTGTCCTTGGGCAAGGCACTTCACCCTACTTGCCTCGGGGGGAATGTCCCTGTACTTACTGTGAGTCGCTCTGGATAAGATTGTCTGCTAAATGACTAAAAGTAAAATGTATTACTCAGTCAAATATAGTATATGTGTTCCTATTGTAATCAATATTGTGTGTTTAATTACAGGTATTTGTATACACAGAACTAAGGGAGAGGATAAGTAAATAATTGTCACATTGTCACATGATTTGTGAGAAGCACTGTTATCTTAATATTATTGTTCAAATATTGATATTATTGTTCAAATATTGATGTGAATGTAACAGATAAAAGTCAGGACTCAATGCAGACTACAGTAGTGTAGACCTGTGGAGATACAAGTATGTAGGTATTTTTGATGTAGGAAATTAAATTTCTTAAAGGCAGTGAATCAGTGAACAACTCTGTAGCTAATGAAAATATTTGGCTGTTTTTCTTCCATACAGTGTTCTGTGTATACTCACAGGTGAATACATACAGTGTTCTGTGTGTACTCACAGGTGAATACATACAGTGTTCTGTGTATACTCAGAGGTGAATACATCTATCCTGAATCAAACAGAAGACCTGTCTGATCTACTAAGGATTGAAATAAGGTCAGTTTAACTTCTATGACTTGACCTAAGCCAACAATGCAACAATATTGGTATGCAGTTTTGTTTTTTTATCAGCTATGTTTTTGATATCTGTTTAATATGCAACTGTATTCTTGTATTGTATAGCTTGTATAGCTTCAAATTACACAAATGTCAATACCATGCAATATCAGATGTGTTATTAAGATCAAATAAATCTCAAATTCTCACAATCTAAATGTTTAGATTGTTAACTATGGTGACTTCAGGAGAGTCTGGCAAGGATTTAAAAACATGGCTGCAGAGATTATGCAGACTAAGAGTAGAGCAGATCAGTGGTTCCTCTCAGCAGAATGGAACTAACTCATTCTACTGTGTTCTGAAGGGTCTGACAGCCTCTGACAGTGGACCTCCCACAGACCAGCTGTCATACTCATACTGCACCACTAGGGGGTGCTAAGGCAGCTAAAGTCAATTCTTGAACTTTAAATTTTACCATTTTGACCAGAGGCATAGGTTTGTTTTCAAATGTACATTAAATACAATTTTCCGTTTTCCGATTTTTAACAGATAAAAGGACACAATTCAGACTACAGTAGTGTAGACTTGTGGAGATACAGGTATGTAGCCATTTTTGACGCATACAAATTTGCTTAAAGGCTGTGAATCAGTAAACAACTCTGTAGAGAATTCAATGTTTGGTTTTCTTCCATGCAATGTTCTGTGTATATTCACAGGTGAATACATATATCCTGAATCACCAAAAAGACTTACTGTAACAGATCTACTTGTGATTGAAAAAAGGTCAGTTTAACTCCCATGACATGACATATGCCACAAATTGGGTTTTCATTCAAACATTTAGTTGTTGTATCTGCAACTGCAACCATTTTGGTGTCTAGTTTTGTTTTTTATCAACTTTGTTTTTGATATCTATTTCCTGTGCAACTGTATTCATGTACTAATTTCTGCATCAAACTGCAAATCACAGAGAATTCAATGCCATGAAATGTTAGACTGCAATGGTAGTTTTGTTCATATCTTTTGTCCTCAGGACATCATGAAGCTCCAGTGGATCCTCCTGCTAGGGGCCTGCACGGTGGTGAGGGCAGATTATCCACCTAAAGGTTACTACAGTTTTGTCAAGAACCACTTAACAAGGAGAATGGCAATCCAGGACTGTACTGGCGTCATGGGAACACTGGAGCTGAATAACTCTGCTGATGGCACCTGCAAATATACGAACACGTTCATCGTTGTTGACCCCAACGGCAAACTGGTGGAGAAAGTCTGTAATAATGCTGGAACACGAACAACTAGAAATATATACACTAGCAATCAACCATTCTCTCTAATCACTTGTAGGATCTTTAATGGCACTCACCACCCTAATTGTGTATACAGAGGTAAAGCATCAACAAGGAGAATCAAAGTTGGTTGTCTAGGTAAACAGAACAGCCGTTGGCCGGTACACTTTGATGGTGTTGTTTAGCCAGACAAAGGGCCATGAAACATTTGCACGATTCAGAAAAGACAAAAAACAAATCTAAAACCGATTCATAATAATTGTGATCAGCAAAACAATATAGGCTAGCTCAAATCATTTTAACACTGTTCAATGTCACGGTAGTCCATTGTATGTGAAAAAAAATACACATTTTTGTCAGCTACAATACGAATCTTTAATCAGTTCTACTATTTTTATTTCCATAAGGTGGGACCATGTCACTGCCACTACACACTTTGCCATCAAATGTGATAGAAACTGGCCAGAACAATTTAAAATAATTGTGTTTAATATGATCCTTTAGTTATCAGTGGCTTCCTTTTACAGTAATGATTCCTTGATTTCTTGAATTGCCCTCACTTGTGACAAACACATCTGACAAACAGCATTATTTCAATTGTAACTAAATAGTGAAAATGTTTTAAATTAATTCTACTGTGTGGGCAGACTGTTAAGTAGTATTGTGTGTATGGTGTTATAAATTACAGTTACAATAACATAACATTTGGCAATTTCTGTTAAAACAGGTTACTAAACTAATCGGACAGTAAACAAACCTCTATTGAAAACAGTTTGCTCAGCATTTTGCCTTGGAAAACTTGTGATGTTTTGCCTTGAACTTGTACAATAAGATCAAATAAATCTCAAATTCTCACAATCTAAACCTTTGACTATAGTAACGTTACATAAGGTAGTCTGGCAAGGATTCATGGAAGGCCTGACAGAGCTTAGACAGTGAACCTCCCACAGACCAGCTGCTATACTCATACTGAACCACCAGGGGGTGGTTCTAATGCAGAAGTCAATGAAGGACATTTTTGAACTTTTAGACCAGGGCCATTCATACAATTTCCCCTCAAAATAATGTGGAGGAAAGATTTGCCATTCTCATGTATAGTGAAACCTAGGCCCCTGATTTTGACCTTTGACCTTACTGTGACATGTTGTTTGTGAGCGGACGGACATTTGACCAAGGCAAATTCAGGGCTGTCGTACTCGTACGTGTGCTGAAAGTGTGCCGTCTTGAAGGGGCAAGCAAAACTCCAGTAGTGAATGGAATCTGAGACCAAATCCTGAACCACTGTGTAGGCCTACTCTTAGGAAAGTCCTCCATCTACTGCTATCGGTGTCAATGAAACATTTCGTAGCCCCAAGTTGGTCTACAGAGAGGGCGGCAGTAGCACTGATCATACAACAACCGGGATGATGTGTGCGTATCCGCGCGGCCATTAAAGCCTGGCTAACGGTGAGTGTCCACTACAGCGGAACAGAGCGGCGCAGAGCTTCGGCTTCCAATTCATTTTCAATGAAACCGGGCATTGACACTCGCATACGCTCCCACAATGCCCTACACGAGCGTCAACGCCCGGTTCCATTGAAAATGAATTGGAAGCCGACGCCAACGCGCCGCCCACTCCGCTGTAGTGGACACGCACCGTAACAGGTGTGGTAATGAGCGGCTGACGCGCGCTGCCCGAGTGCCATGCCTCAACTAGCTTTGCTCATGCAGAAAGGGAAATTCTGTGCACCAGACTCCGGTGTGCAGAGATATTTCACATAATGTCATGCATATAGGGAAATTCTGTGCACCAGACTCCAGAGTGCGACTAGCGGTTCTGTTTCCTATAAGAAATTCTGCGCGAATATCATATTTCAAGCACAACGAAGGAAATATAGAGGTGAGTGAAATTGTTCATATTTTGTATTTGTATTAAATGCATGACAGAAGTGTAACGTTAGATCAGCTAATCTTAACCTAGCCGTTTGTTACTTCGTGGCAGTATGAAAAAGGATAAAATATATGATCAACTAACTCATAGTGCTGAGTGTTTTTACATAACCACTCAGTAAACGTATTGTAACGTTACGGTTAGACATAAAAGAGTAGTTACCTAGCAAGTCATTTTTTTTTAGTAAATGAATTAATTAGCTTGGTCACATGTAGAGAGAGAGAGCAGGAAGACTTGTCCGTTGGAGAGACTGATAGTGAAGGCATAGTAGATAGTGAAGGCATAGAGCAGGAAAGTGAGACGGAGAGATGGGGGACGTACAGGCTGAAAATGAGACAGATGTAGAGGCTGAGAGTAAGACAGACGTAGAGGCTGAAAATGAGACAGATGTAGAGGCTGAGAGTGAGACAGACGTAGAGGCTGAGAGTAAGACAGATGTAGAGGCTGAGAGTGAGACAGATCTAGAGGCTGAGAGTGAGACAGATGTAGAGACTGAGAGTGAGACAGATGTAGAGGCTGAGAGTAAGACAGACGTAGAGGCTGAGAGTGAGACAGATGTAGATCCTGAGAGTAAGACAGACGTAGAGGCTGAGAGTGAGACAGATGTAGAGGCTCAGAGTAAGACAGATGTAGAAGCTGAGAGTGAGACATATGTAGAGGATGAGAGTGAGACAGATGTAGAGGATGAGAGTGAGACAGATGTAGAGGATGAGAGTGAGACAGATGTAGAGGCTGAGAGTGAGACAGACGTAGAGGCTGAGAGTAAGACCGCCACTGCGGTGTGCAGAGATAGTTCACATAATCTTATGCAGAAAGGGAAATTATGTGTGCCAGACTCTGGTGCGCAAAGATATTTCACATAATCTAATGCAGAAATGGAAATTCTGAGCACCATACTCCGGCGTGCAGAGGCCAAACGTGCCAGACGTTCTTCACAGCTGTTACAACAAGCTTTGACTGAGTAGACTGACAGTTTTCATTCAAATGTGATAAGCTCCTGTCACCATACATGGGAAACGGATTTGACCTCCCTCATCAGATCAGAATGGGATTTATTCGCCATGAAAGTTTGCACAGACAAGGAATTTACTTTGGCAGGAAGGTGCATACAATAAACATATAGGAACCTAAAATTAAAATATGACTATCTATACTAAGGGTACATAAACTAGCAGTACTAAGTGGAATTAGAATTAAATAAAATGTACAATAAAATAAAATATAAGTTGCCGGAAATAACAAAAAACTGTTTTTGTGGCGTGAAGTATTGGTCCTGATGGACCGCAGCCTTCTGCCGGAGGGGAGTGACTGAAACAGGGAGTGGCCAGGGTGGGAGTAGTCGGCCACAATCTTCCTCGCACAATCTTCCTCACTCGCCTCATGTAAATTGAACTTGTTCAGAACATGTATAAAAGGACTACTTTTTACTATGAAGAGTTAGACAACTCTGGACCGCCATAGACTTGTCTCCTTGTTGCAAGCTGCAAGAAATTAACTTTCTAATAGGTGATTCCATCACCTCTGTGCACTACTTGAGAAAAGATTTTCCTAACACAGGTATGTAGGTGTTTTTGAAGCAGGAAATGTAATTGCTTAAAGGCTGTGAATCAGTGAACAACTCTGTAGCTAACTGCAAAAATGTAAAACACTGTTATTAACCCTCGCAACAAAAAGGTTGAGGCAGTCTGTAATAATGCTGAAACACGTGAATCTACAGCTAGGAATATATGTAATAGCAATCAATGTTTCCCTTTTGTCACTTGTAGGCATACTTGACATATGGCACGAATTGGATTTTCATTTGACAATATTTAAATGTTGGTGTATCTGCAACAATTTTGATATGCTGTTGTGTTTTTCATGCATTAATTTCTGCATCAGGTTGCAAATCACACATAATTCAATGCCATGGAATGTCAGACTTTAATGTTAGTTTTGTTCATATCTTTTGTCCTTAGGACATTATGAAGCTCCAATGGATACTTCTCCTAGGGGCCTGCGCGGTGGTGAGGGCAGCAAATACACCCCCTCTTTACGACCGTTTTCTCCAGAACCACATAATAGAGAGACTGAACACTGACGACTGTTCTAGCGTCATGCAAAACCTGAAGCTGAATGAGACTGGTACTGAGAACTGCATTTCTGACCACACGTTCATAGTTCATGACATGTTGAGATCTGTTTATCTGATCTGTAATGAATCTGGAAATATTGTCTCTAAGAATATATACAAGAGCCAACAACTATTCTTACTTGTTCATTGTAGCCGATCCAGTGGCACTCAATACCCCAATTGTTCATACAGAGGTTCTGCATCACGACGTGCAGTCAAAGTTTCTTGTGAACCGGGTCTTCAAAAAAACAGTAGCATACTCTGGCCGACCCACCTTCTTAATTAATCAGTTGTACCATTTTTATTTCAGTAAGTGGACAATACGCCACTGCCACTACACAATTTGCCATCAAATGTGATATAAACTGGCCAGTACAATTTAAAAGAATTGGGTCCAATATGATCATTGTGTTATTGGTGGATTCCATTTAAAGTAATGAGTTCTTGTTTTCTTGATTTGCTCTCACTTGTCACAAATGCATCTGACAATTTTAATTGTAACTAAAGTGTGAAAATATATTAAATAAATGCTCCTGTGTGGCCAGCCTGTTAAGTAGTATTGTGTGTGTAGCCCGGGTGAACCTTAGAATATACAGGTTCTGTTTACTTACTAAAAACATAAGCAGTCACATTAAACTGTATTATATTACATCAATATAAAATCATATTTCATATTCATATTTGATCCAGATATCTTGGTAAGTTAGTTAAAAATTGTAGTTCATAGCGTTAAAATAGAAATAAATGGTCAACAGTAATAAATAAGATATAGTTCTAAAACGTATATGGATATGGACAGAGTCTGACTCTCAAGTCCTTGCATCACTGCAGCATTGCACAACTGGCACTGATGCCTTTAGTGAAATGCGCCGGTAATCAGAAGAGAAGCCAATTCCACAGGATGGAGACCCACTTCTTTAGTGGAAAACAAATGAGCCAACATTCCCCTCTCTGAGCAAGCTTTCCAAGAAACACCTGGAAGTAATTGCAATGTACCTGTATAAAGGATTTTCTCTAAGGCAGGAGAATTAGTAAGTCAGAGAAGAAGTGCCATAAAAGGCAAAAATATAAACATGTTATTGTTTTTGAACAAAAACGTATAAATCTGTAGTCCTCAACATGGGGATGGGGCCCAAAAAGGGGACCTCAGGGAATAATTTATTTGACACAGGAGGGCTTTGGGGGCAAAAAGTCGTACATGAGAGCCAGTAGTAGTTTTTGCTTTTGTTCAGTTATTTGCACTTTCTTTAATTTGCACTATTGACTTTATACATCACAAACATTTGTGTGTAATGAAATTACTTTTTTTGTTATACTGTTTGCGTAAGGGTTCCCATTATCGTCCACCTAGCTCTCGACGCTCGTTAGAAATTTAACCAGAATGTCGATGCAATACAAAATAAAAATATTATGTCACAGTATTGTACTTTGATACACACCTATATTATAACATTCCGGATTTAAAATCCAATAAGGATATGCCTCGATTTTTTTTTTTGCCTGATTTTGGCAGTTATTCAAGGGGTCCCATTATCGTCCACCCAACCGCTTTCAATGGAGAAACGTCAAGTTTGACGGAGCGGAAGACAGATGCTTATGGAGATTAGTTTCATAATTCAAACAAACAAACGCAACACGATTCAAACAAACTTAACACGATCCAAACAAACGTAACACGATTCATACAAACATAACACGATTTAAACAAACAAACGTAACACGATTCAAACAAACGTAACACGATTCACAAATGTAACGCGATTCACAAATAAATGACCCTATAACATTCGTTTGCAACCTGACTAACACAAGTTACAAATCCCTGCATTTGTTGGTGTGAATCCCTGCATTCGTTGGTGTGAATCCCTGCATTCGTTGGTGTGAATCCCTGCATTCGTTGGTGTGAATCCCTGCATTCGTTGGTGTGAATCCCTGCATTCGTTGGTGTGGATTTTTTGAACTTTATTGACGCGCTTAGATTCACAAATATGTTTTTTCTAAAAGATATCCTCTGCAGCCTATCAGATCGTCTCTTCCAATTTTTTAGGGTGGATGACAGACTGGCATGCTGCCTTATTCTGTTTTTAAATCATGTGTATTCCTCACAGAAACCGGTCAGTTTGTCTTTACAGCTATCACATGCAAATGAGAGACATGGTTATAATTCTACATAGGCACTAAGTGGTTACTTTTTCCTCTACCCAGAACCAATGCACTTAAAAAAGCAGTAATGTACAGACCTATTGCATACTGCAATATGCTCCCCTCATATTTGACTCTAACAAGAAATAAATGTGATTTAAAAAGGAAACTTAAAGCAGCAATATTTAGAAAGAAAATTAGAGTATATTAGGTTATTATTTTGGTATTTTCGGACAGACCTTTTTTTTTATTATTCTTTGTTTTTACTGTAAATGTTGTTTTCTAAGTCTGTGATTTTGTTCACCAACATTGATCATGCTGTACTGCATTTTATGATTTGTATTGCAATGTTTTTTTTTGCGTGGACCCCAGGAAGAATAGTCTCTACTACAGTGTAGAATAATGGGGATCCTTAATAAACATAAACCCTGCCTCCAAGAACGCCATGCTCCTCCACTTACCAATGAAATTGTTCCATTCCGTGTCCAGGTCTGCCTGATTGGCCAGGCAGCCCTTCATCACGTTGAGGCAGAAGGAGTGGCAGGGCCTCAGAGAGGGGAAGCCTCGGCACAGTGGGCAGTACCACTGACGCATCAACGCTCGGGAGCACTCTGTGCTGGGACTCAGCTGGGAAGGAGAGAGGAGATGGATAAACCAAAGAAGAAGAAAAAGCCTGAATGCTGTTTGTTGAAGACTGGAATAATGTACCGTATACATACGTATTTAACCCAGGGCCGGCCCAAGGCATAAGCGAACTAAGCGGCTGCTTAGGGCCCCTGTGGCTACCAGAGGGCCCCCAAGAGCAAATGAAATTACAGTTTAATGTATTATGTGAAAAAAATGGCAACGATAAGCGACAGAGGGGCCCCCAAATCAATTTTGCTTAAGGCCCCATAAAGGCTTGGGCCGGCCCTGATTTAACCAATGGTCACCTGCAAACCACAATTAACTTCAAGACATACCTTGGCTGCTTTGTTGACAATGTCACACCCCGTAGCTAGCCCTTGTGCTAGGGCTCAAGCAGCTATGAATGCTCTGGACACCTGAAAGTAAAAGGAAGGCACACATTTTCAAACAGAACCGACAAACCCACCACCATGTTTATGTTCTGAGGTGGTCCCAACATTACATAACAGGTATTTGTATTCTGAGTGGTGAACGGCACTGCACCTGACTACATCCAGTCTCTCGTCCAGCCTTACACCCCACCGCGTTGTATGTCTTTTGGCGATGCTCACGATACCAGTGTTCTCTAGCGTTTCCTTGACGTTGTTTCGTTGAGTGCGTTGCATTTGTCCTTCTGCTCGATCGCAACGGTTACTGTTGTCTCACTCCGTGAAGGTTCGTCCTTCACGGGCGCCTGCCACCAACCAGGGATCTCACTCGTCGTTCGTCGTAGAAGACTAGTTTTTCATCGTCCGGCGCGGACCCCGGAATCTTTTCGTCGTCCCAAGCAGCTCTCGGAAGGCTCTCCCGTTGAGAGGACACAGTGGGTTTTATGGGCTGCACAACCAATCCCGAGGGTTCCCAATTAGCCAGCAATTAAGGACACCTGTAGAGGGATGTCACAAACACACACAATACGCACAAACAGACAGACTGCCCCACCCCCAAACACATTTTCATGGTGGACATTTGCCCCCGTTACATACACTCTAGCACTTTCGAGGATCATGTTGATTAATTGTAACTACATCCTCTGTTGGTTCTACCCATTGGCACTTATTTGCTTTTCACAATGTATGCTTCATGTTTTGGCTACCCGCAATTTTTTGGGGGCTATCTCGTTGTTTATGATCATTGACCTATGCACTTTTTGTAAAGCTATTTTTTGTAAGTCGCTTTGGATAAAAGTGTTTGCTAAATGAATAAATGTAATGTAATGTATCCACAGAGCCAAAGGACAGGAAAAATAAACAATCATCATAATAGGAAGCACTATCGGATTAGTTCAAATATTGATGTGAATGTAACAGATGTTGTGGAAATTGTGGAAATGTTGTGCAAGCTGTTTTGCAAGCTTGCACAAATGCAATTGAACTTGTTCAGAACATGTATAAAAGGACAACTTTTTGAAGAGTTATACAACTCTGGACCGCCATAGACTTGTCTCCTTACTGCATGCTGCAAGAAATAAACTTTCTTGACTTCACCGGCACTAATTGATAAAAGATATTCCTAACACAGGTATGTAGGTATTTTTGATGCAGGAAATGTAATAGCTTAAAAGCTGTGAGTCAGTGAACAGTAGCTAATGAAAATGTTAGTTTGTTTTTCTTCCATACAGTGTTCTGTGTATACTCACAGGTGAATACATCTATCCTGAATCAAATAGAAGAACCTGTCTGATCTACTAAGGATTGAAATAAGGTCAGTTTAACGTCCATGGCTTGACCTAAACCACAAGTTGGGTTTTCATCTGAAGATATTTCAACATATTGTTACTGTATCTGCAACAATATTGTTATGCAGTTCTGTTTTTATATCAGCTTTTATCAGCTTTGTTTTCGATACCTGTAATATGCAACTGCATTCTTGTATTACTAATAGCTTCAGATGACACAAATGTCAATACCCTGGAATATCAGATGTGTTATTAGTAGATTACATTTTAAATGGACTGCAATTGTAGTTGTATTCATATAGTTTGTCTTTAGGTCATCATGAAGCTCCAGTGGTCACTCCTGCTGCTGGCCTGTGCGGTGGTGAGGACACAGGGTCAACCTCCCCAGGGTTATACAGAGTTTCTCCGGAGGCACGTTAGCACAACAATGACAACCCAGCGCTGTGAAAGCTACATGCGCCAACTGAAACTGACGGAGAATCCTGGCTCTTTAGCCTGCAAAAGTAAAAACACGTTCATCACAGTTGGTTCGAGTAGAGTCGTTGACGTCTGTAATCTTGCTGGAAGTCCCATGCCAACGAACATCAATCGATACCGTAGCAATCAACCATTCCCTGTTGTTACTTGTAAGCATACTGGTGGCATTCAACACCCTAAATGTGAGTATAGAGGTAATAGGGACACCAGGAGAATTGAAATCTCTTGTGACCTTGATCAGAGTCAGCCTGGTAAACGCTGGCCAACCCACTATGGAGGGGATGTTGTTGTTGTTGTTTAGCCATTTGGGGCCATGAAACATTTGCTTACACTATTCATAATACAAAAATAAATACATCTAAAATTCCAATTCATAACAATTCTGTTCAGCAAAGCAATATATCTCAAATAATCTTAAAACGTCCGGTGTAACAGTGTTGAATGCAATTTACAGGAATACAAATGCTTGATTTGCATCTGCCAAGCAGCATGATTTTGACTAACTGAATTGTGAAAATGTATTAAATAAATCATATGATGTTGGCAGACTTAAGTCGTTTTGTGTCCACTTTAAGTCACTTGACATATAAGAACATTGATTAGATTGATTAGTTTTTACATTCAAAGCACTGTAACATTGACATTTTATATTTTGAAATGGGTACGCATTTAATTGTATACCTTTTTAACAGCAGAAAGTTGATTTTCAGGAAGTAATGTATATTTGAATGCTCTACCAATATAAGTGTGATCTTTATAATGGTTTCAGAAGAACTTTGTTCTGTGTTTCTCTGAAAAGGCAAACGTTTCATGTAGGCCTAATCCAGTCAATTTCTTATTGTCTGATGTTTTCCTAACCCATTCATCTCAGACAGTTATCTGAGGGAGACTTGACTCTCAGGGTCAAAGATGTCTCTGGTCTACTGTTAGTCTTCATTTTGCTGTGCTCCACCTCTCAATGGTGGCAGATATGGGTCTAAGTGTTGCTGTGAGCCAATAAATGAGATAATATAGTCCAAAACAACCCTAAACTGAACTTGCCTGCTTCAAGTTCAATTTGGCTAACTACTAACCTATACAAAAATAGCGTGTGGTCCGCTCAGCTCTAACTAGTGTTTTTAGACAGTTTTCCTACGAGTTGTGTATGCCCAAGGGCAACTCGCTAAAAAAGCTTTTCCCAGGGACTCAGGGATAAACAAAACACACAGGTTTAACAGGGTCTAAACAGGGTCTAACAGGGTCTAACAGGGTCTAACAGGGTCTAACAGGGTTTAACAGGGTCTAACAGGGTCTAACAGGGTCTAACAGGGTCTAACAGGGTTTAACAGGGTCTAACAGGGTCTAACAGGGTCTAACAGGGTCTAAACAGGGTCTAACAGGGTCTAACAGGGTTTAACAGGGTCTAACAGAGTCTAACAGGGTCTAACAGGGTCTAACAGGGTCTAACAGGGTTTAACAGGGTCTAACAGAGTCTAACAGGGTCTAACAGGGTCTAACAGGGTCTAACAGGGTCTAACAGGGTCTAAACAGGGTCTAACAGGGTCTAACAGGGTCTAACAGGGTCTAAACAGGGTCTAACAGGGTCTAACAGGGTCTAACAGGGTCTAAACAGCTAACAGCAAAAAACCAACGAGACAACACCTAACAAAACGCCACAGCAATACACTCACATGAAACTGGTATGACAAAATGAGAGGTATAGGTGAGGTATGCATGAACAAAGTGTCTGTCTGTAAAAACAAAAAGGATACCCGAAATACCCTAAATGTGTTTCAGGAGTGTCTATGTCCGTATGTGGGGGAAAGCAAAAGAGTCCTCTTCTGGAGAACCAACTGACTGGGTTCTTAAACTAAGGATGTGTGATGCGATTGGGTAATGGAAAACGGAACAGGTGGTGGGGGGACACCTGGGGAAACTACAGGAGGGAGAAAACACAAACGCATTCAGAGGGAACCTGCATGCCTAACACCTGTTGATTGATGCATTTTCTTAAGTAGCAAACACTCTTCCGAAGAACAGCTGGGATTCTGTGAGGAAGTTCTGTAAACACTAATCAAGTTTCTAAATAGCCTTATGCTTCAAATTACAAACTGAACATCAGCATACTTTAGTATTTGTGTACGGTTTTATGACCTTTTTATGTCCTTTAGGTCAGATTATACTGTGTGGGAGATTTCCTGTGAATCTAGGATCAACACTGCCCCCTAGCTAAGCCTGTCTCTGAAAGCCAGGATCTGATCAAATGTAGTATACATATTGGTCTGAGTCTTTCAGGGCATTTCTCCACAGTCCTCAACAAAATCTTCTTACTCCACAGTCGAAAGTTTAAATATTGTTGTGTGACGTGAATGTGACAGATGAAAGTCATGAGTCAGATCCGTGCTGTGGACTTATGGAGTGTTGTAGAATGAATGAATGAGTGAATGAATGAATGAATGAATGAATGGGTGAATGAATGAATGAGCATGAATAAATGTGTTGAGATATACGACTGTGTGTTTGTTTTTGGCCTTTATTTTTGCCTGTGTTCTTTGACAGTTTTCTTTCTCCTGAAGTGCAGTGTAATGATGATGCATCATCCTTTGCACAGTGAACTTACCACAAACGTCTGTATCACGCGAACCAATGAGGAAGAAGAGTAAGTAATCATCACATGATCTGTTGGTTTTGTGGGAGAAATCAAGGACTTGCTTATCGATTAACTAATACCCAGATGTTTTGTGGGGTATGACTATTCAACACTGAACCACGATGTAATACATTTTGATCAACATAGCATAGGCAATTAATCATGTTGGAAACAGCAGACAATTGTACAAAATCATTTGCAAGAATATAACAAAGCAAAACAAAAGAATTTGAGAATTAATTGTGAAATGATTCATGTACCAAAGTGACTGAAAAAGAGGTATTACTGAGTCAAATTCCGTATTTGTCCTATTGTACCACTCAATTTTGTGCATTAATGAATTACAGGTATTTGTATCACAGAGCCAAAGGACAGTAAAAGTCAATAACCATCACATGGTTTGCGAGAAACACTATTGGCTTAGTTCAAATATTAATGTGAATGTAACAGATAAAAGTCAGGACTCATTGCAGACTACATCAGTGTAGACTTGTGGAGATACAGGTATGTAGGGATTTTTACGCAAGAAATTAAATTGCTTAAAGGCTGTGAATGAGTGAACAATTCTGTAGCTAATGAAAATGTATGTTTCCTTGTATCACATCCATGTATTAATTTCTGCATCAAATCACACAAAATGTAATGTCATGGAATGTCCTTTTGTCCTTAGGACATCATGAGGCTCCAATGGATGCTCCTGCTAGGAGCCTGCGCGGTGGTGAGGGCAGCAAACCCACCTGCTCTTTACCACCGTTTTGTCCAGATCCACATACAAACGAGAATGGCAATCCAGGACTGTTCTCGTGTCATGCGAAGACTGCAGCTGAATGAGCCTGGAACTCAGAACTGCAAATATACAAACACGTTCATCGTTACTAACCCTATCCTCCAACAAGTCGAGGCCGTCTGTAATAATGCTGGAACACGTGACTTTACAGCTGGCAATATATTCACTAGCAATCAACGATTCTCTCTTGTCACTTGTAGGCTCTCTAGTGGCACTCAACACCCCAATTGTGAATATAATGGTACTCCATCAATAAGGAGAATCAGAGTTTCTTGTGACCCTGATGGGCAGAACCGTCGTATACTCTGGCCAACACACTATGCAGGTGATGTTGTTTAGCATATTTTTGTCAGCTACAATACTTTAATCAGGTCTACTATTTTTTTTTCCAATAAGGTGGGAATATGCCGCTACACAATTTGCCATCAAATGTTATAGAAACTCGCCAGTTCAATTTAAAAGGATTGTGTTACATATGATCCCTTTGTTATTAGTGGCTTCCTTTTACAGTAATACAATGCCTGATTTCTTGATTTGCTCTCAGTTGTGACAAATACATCTGAAAAGCAGCGTGATTTTAATTGCAACTAAATTGTGAAAATGTATTAAATAAATGGTACAGTGTGGGCAGACTGTTAAGAAGAATTGTGTGTATGGTGTTTGTCTATAAATTAGAGTTACAATGACATAAATGTATTGCAATTTCTGTTAAAACTGGTTAACTGGCAAACTGTATTTGAGTTATTTGTTTACTGTTTGTTTGAGTGATGCAACTATTTGTTTCCCACTAAACTAATGGGACAGTAAACAAATCTCTATTGAAAACAGTTTGCTCAGTATTCTACCTTGGAAAACTGTTGACCTTTTGCCTTGAACTTGTACCATAAGATCAAATAAATCTCAAATTCTCACAATCTAAATGTTTAACTATGGTGACTTCAGGAGAGTCTGGCAAGGATTTAAAAACAACATGGCTGCAGAGATCATGCAGACTGAGAGTAGAGCAGATCAGTGGTTCCTCTCAACAGAACTCATTCTACTGTGTTCTGGAAGGCCTGACAGCCTCTGACAGTGGACCTCCTACAAAACAGCTGTCATACTCATACTGGACCACTAGGGGGTGCTAAGGCAGCTGAAGTTAATTCTTGAACTTTAACTTTTACCATGGGTATTGTTGGTTTGTTTTCAAATGTACATTAAATACAAATTTCCTTATACAAATTTGTGGGACAGATTTGCAGTTTTCATGTATACTGAAACCTAGGCCCCTGATTTTGACCTTTCACCGTCCTGTGACTTTTGTGTTTGTGAGTGGACATTGGTAACTTCAGGGCAGTCGTACTTGTAAGTGTGCTGAAAGTGTGCTGTCTTGAAGGGTCAAGCAAAACTCCAGTACTGGGAAAATACATTGCATGGCATTCTGCATTCAATTGATGTGTTCTTACAATGTGCAGTATATCATTCAGCTAAAATGATGAGAATCTGAAAACCATGCAATTGTATGTGGAAACTCTCAGCTCACTTCAAATATGAACCTGCCAGCCAACAGACACTGCGCTAGTACTGGTGATGAACCCAGAACTTAAACTGCAGCTGAGAGATTACTGTAATTAAAATACTATTATGGGATGTGAATGTGACAGATTAAAGTCAGGACTCAGATCAGTGGTTTACACTTGTGGAAATACATAGGCCTACTGCTGTGTAGGTTTTTCTTGCCTGTTTTTTTGCCAACGTGTTTTTGTCCTGAAGTTTATGAATCATAGTCATTTGCCTAGTGAACAAGCCACAGGTGTTTGTATCCATCGAACCAAAGAAAAGTAAATATTCGGCACATGGTTTGTGAGAAGCCCTGTTGGTTTTGTGGGAGAAGTCAAGGACATCCTGTGTGGTTATCTTATTTATAATCAATAGATCTAATATTGCCTCATAGTTATTGTATTGCATTTATTTTTTTCAGTCGCTTTGACACATTCCTTTAATTATTCTTAATTCTTTGTACAGTAATTTGTTGATGGACCATGTCATTGTTATACAGTAAAGAAAAAGTAATTTAAATAAAAGTAAAGAAAATACTTTTTTACAGCACTGCATAGCACAAAATAAAATATAATGTGTTGAAATGTAAACATATGAAAACGCCTCAGACAGTACTACATGCAGCGCTGTGGGAAATTACAGTCTGATCAACATGACATAATATATTGATAATGTGGTAAACAATAATAATTTGCATAAATGTACCAAAGCATTGAATATGTTAAAAAGTGACAACTTACTTTTAGGATGAGAACAAGTGACTAGATAGTGTGGGGGTCTTAGAACTTCAATTGTGATCTGAAAATGCAACAAAGTGACTGTGAAAACTGTATTAGTCAGATGGCTGAGCGGTTAGGGAATCAGGCTATTACTCAGAAGATTGACGGTTAGATTCCTGGCCGTGAAAAATGAAGTTGTGTCCTTGGGCAAGGCACTTCACCCTACTTGCCTCGGGGGGAATGTCCCTGTACTTACTGTGAGTCGCTCTGGATAAGATTGTCTGCTAAATGACTAAAAGTAAAATGTATTACTCAGTCAAATATAGTATATGTGTTCCTATTGTAATCAATATTGTGTGTTTAATTACAGGTCTTTGTATACACAGAACTAAGGGAGAGGATAAGTAAATAATTGTCACATTGTCACATGATTTGTGAGAAGCACTGTTATCTTAATATTATTGTTCAAATATTGATGTGAATGTAACAGATAAAAGTCAGGACTCAATGCAGACTACAGTAGTGTAGACCTGTGGAGATACAAGTATGTAGGTATTTTTGATGTAGGAAATTAAATTTCTTAAAGGCAGTGAATCAGTGGACAACTCTGTAGCTAATGAAAATATTTGGCTGTTTTTCTTCCATACAGTGTTCTGTGTATACACACAGGTGAATACATCTATCCTGAATCAAACAGAAGACCTGTCTGATCTACTAAGGATTGAAATAAGGTCAGTTTAACTTCTATGACTTGACCTAAGCCAACAATGCAACAATATTGGTATGCAGTTTTGTTTTTTATCAGCTATGTTTTTGATATCTGTTTAATATGCAACTGTATTCTTGTATTGTATAGCTTGTATAGCTTCAAATTACACAAATGTCACTACCATGGAATATCAAATGTGTTATTAAGATCAAATAAATCTCAAATTCTCACAATCTAAATGTTTAGATTGTTAACCATGGTGACTTCAGGAGAGTCTGGCAAGGATTTAAAAACAACATGGCTGCAGAGATCATGCAGACTGAGAGTAGAGCAGATCAGTGGTTCCTCTCAGCAGAATGGAACTAACTCATTCTACTGTGTTCTGGAAGGCCTGACAGCCTCTGACAGTGGACCTCCTACAAAACAGCTGTCATACTCATACTGCACCACTAGGGGGTGCTAAGGCAGCTGAAGTTAATTCTTGAACTTTAACTTTTACCATGGGTATTGTTGGTTTGTTTTCAAATGTACATTAAATACAAATTTCCTTATACAAATTTGTGGGACAGATTTGCAGTTTTCATGTATACTATGTCACGTGAATGACATCTGTAATGGTGCTGGAACACCTATAGGCAACAATCGATACCGTAGCAATCAACCATTCCCTGTTGTTACTTGTAAGCATACTGGTGGCATTCAACACCCTAAATGTGAGTATAGAGGTAATAGGGACACCAGGAGTATTGAAATCTCTTGTGACCTTGATCAGAGTCAGCCTGGTAAACGCTGGCCAACCCACTATGGAGGGGATGTTGTTGTTGTTGTTTAGCCATTTGGGGCCATGAAACATTTGCTTACACTATTCATAATACAAAAATAAATACATCTAAAATTCCAATTCATAACAATTCTGTTCAGCAAAGCAATATATCTCAAATAATCTTAAAACGTCCAGTGTAACAGTGTTGAATGCAATTTACAGGAATACAAATGCTTGATTTGCATCTGCCAAGCAGCATGATTTTGACTAACTGAATTGTGAAAATGTATTAAATAAATCATATGATGTTGGCAGACTTAAGTCGTTTTGTGTCCACTTTAAGTCACTTGACATATAAGAACATTGATTAGATTGATTAGTTTTTACATTCAAAGCACTGTAACATTGACATTTTATATTTTGAAATGGGTACGCATTTAATTGTATACCTTTTTAACAGCAGAAAGTTGATTTTCAGGAAGTAATGTATATTTGAATGCTCTACCAATATAAGTGTGATCTTTATAATGGTTTCAGAAGAACTTTGTTCTGTGTTTCTCTGAAAAGGCAAACGTTTCATGTAGGCCTAATCCAGTCAATTTCTTATTGTCTGATGTTTTCCTAACCCATTCATCTCAGACAGTTATCTGAGGGAGACTTGACTCTCAGGGTCAAAGATGTCTCTGGTCTACTGTTAGTCTTCATTTTGCTGTGCTCCACCTCTCAATGGTGGCAGATATGGGTCTAAGTGTTGCTGTGAGCCAATAAATGAGATAATATAGTCCAAAACAACCCTAAACTGAACTTGCCTGCTTCAAGTTCAATTTGGCTAACTACTAACCTATACAAAAATAGCGTGTGGTCCGCTCAGCTCTAACTAGTGTTTTTAGACAGTTTTCCTACGAGTTGTGTATGCCCAAGGGCAACTCGCTAAAAAAGTTTTTCCCAGGGACTCAGGGATAAACAAAACACACAGGTTTAACAGGGTCTAAACAGGGTCTAACAGGGTCTAACAGGGTCTAACAGGGTTTAACAGGGTCTAACAGGGTCTAACAGGGTCTAACAGGGTTTAACAGGGTCTAACAGGGTCTAACAGGGTCTAACAGGGTCTAACAGGGTCTAAACAGGGTCTAACAGGGTCTAACAGGGTTTAACAGGGTCTAACAGGGTCTAAACAGGGTCTAACAGGGTCTAACAGGGTCTAACAGGGTCTAAACAGGGTCTAACAGGGTCTAACAGGGTCTAACAGGGTCTAAACAGGGTCTAACAGGGTCTAACAGGGTCTAACAGGGTCTAAACAGCTAACAGCAAAAAACCAACGAGACAACACCTAACAAAACGCCACAGCAATACACTCACATGAAACTGGTATGACAAAATGAGAGGTATAGGTGAGGTATGCATGAACAAAGTGTCTGTCTGTAAAAACAAAAAGGATACCCGAAATACCCTAAATGTGTTTTAGGAGTGTCTATGTCCGTATGTGGGGGAAAGCAAAAGAGTCCTCTTCTGGAGAACCAACTGACTGGGTTCTTAAACTAAGGATGTGTGATGCGATTGGGTAATGGAAAACGGAACAGGTGGTGGGGGGACACCTGGGGAAACTACAGGAGGGAGAAAACACAAACGCATTCAGAGGGAACCTGCATGCCTAACACCTGTTGATTGATGCATTTTCTTAAGTAGCAAACACTCTTCCGAAGAACAGCTGGGATTCTGTGAGGAAGTTCTGTAAACACTAATCAAGTTTCTAAATAGCCTTATGCTTCAAATTACAAACTGAACATCAGCATACTTTAGTATTTGTGTACGGTTTTATGACCTTTTTATGTCCTTTAGGTCAGATTATACTGTGTGGGAGATTTCCTGTGAATCTAGGATCAACACTGCCCCCTAGCTAAGCCTGTCTCTGAAAGCCAGGATCTGATCAAATGTAGTATACATATTGGTCTGAGTCTTTCAGGGCATTTCTCCACAGTCCTCAACAAAATCTTCTTACTCCACAGTCGAAAGTTTAAATATTGTTGTGTGACGTGAATGTGACAGATGAAAGTCATGAGTCAGATCCGTGCTGTGGACTTATGGAGTGTTGTAGAATGAATGAATGAGTGAATGAATGAATGAATGAATGGGTGAATGAATGAATGAGCATGAATAAATGTGTTGAGATATACGACTGTGTGTTTGTTTTTGGCCTTTATTTTTGCCTGTGTTCTTTGACAGTTTTCTTTCTCCTGAAGTGCAGTGTAATGATGATGCATCATCCTTTGCACAGTGAACTTACCACAAACGTCTGTATCACGCGAACCAATGAGGAGGAAGAGTAAGTAATCATCACATGATCTGTTGGTTTTGTGGGAGAAATCAAGGACTTGCTTATCGATTAACTAATACCCAGATGTTTTGTGGGGTATGACTATTCAACACTGAACCACGATGTAATACATTTTGATCAACATAGCATAAGCAAATAATCATGTTGGAAACAGCAGACAATTGTACAAAATCATTTGCAAGAATATAACAAAGCAAAACAAAAGATTTTGAGAATTAATTGTGAAATGATTCATGTACCAAAGTGACTGAAAAAGAGGTATTACTGAGTCAAATTCCGTATTTGTCCTATTGTACCACTCAATTTTGTGCATTAATGAATTACAGGTATTTGTATCACAGAGCCAAAGGACAGTAAAAGTCAATAACCATCACATGGTTTGCGAGAAGCACTATTGGCTTAGTTCAAATATTAATGTGAATGTAACAGATAAAAGTCAGGACTCATTGCAGACTACATCAGTGTAGACTTGTGGAGATACAGGTATGTAGGGATTTTTACGCAAGAAATTAAATTGCTTAAAGGCTGTGAATGAGTGAACAATTCTGTAGCTAATGAAAATGTATGTTTCCTTGTATCACATCCATGTATTAATTTCTGCATCAAATCACACAAAATGTAATGTCATGGAATGTCCTTTTGTCCTTAGGACATCATGAGGCTCCAATGGATGCTCCTGCTAGGAGCCTGCGCGGTGGTGAGGGCAGCAAACCCACCTGCTCTTTACCACCGTTTTGTCCAGATCCACATACAAACGAGAATGGCAATCCAGGACTGTTCTCGTGTCATGCGAAGACTGCAGCTGAATGAGCCTGGAACTCAGAACTGCAAATATACAAACACGTTCATCGTTACTAACCCTATCCTCCAACAAGTCGAGGCCGTCTGTAATAATGCTGGAACACGTGACTTTACAGCTGGCAATATATTCACTAGCAATCAACGATTCTCTCTTGTCACTTGTAGGCTCTCTAGTGGCACTCAACACCCCAATTGTGAATATAATGGTACTCCATCAATAAGGAGAATCAGAGTTTCTTGTGACCCTGATGGGCAGAACCGTCGTATACTCTGGCCAACACACTATGCAGGTGATGTTGTTTAGCATATTTTTGTCAGCTACAATACTTTAATCAGGTCTACTATTTTTTTTTCCAATAAGGTGGGAATATGCCGCTACACAATTTGCCATCAAATGTTATAGAAACTCGCCAGTTCAATTTAAAAGGATTGTGTTACATATGATCCCTTTGTTATTAGTGGCTTCCTTTTACAGTAATACAATGCCTGATTTCTTGATTTGCTCTCAGTTGTGACAAATACATCTGAAAAGCAGCGTGATTTTAATTGCAACTAAATTGTGAAAATGTATTAAATAAATGGTACAGTGTGGGCAGACTGTTAAGAAGAATTGTGTGTATGGTGTTTGTCTATAAATTAGAGTTACAATGACATAAATGTATTGCAATTTCTGTTAAAACTGGTTAACTGGCAAACTGTATTTGAGTTATTTGTTTACTGTTTGTTTGAGTGATGCAACTATTTGTTTCCCACTAAACTAATGGGACAGTAAACAAATCTCTATTGAAAACAGTTTGCTCAGTATTCTACCTTGGAAAACTGTTGACCTTTTGCCTTGAACTTGTACCATAAGATCAAATAAATCTCAAATTCTCACAATCTAAATGTTTAACTATGGTGACTTCAGGAGAGTCTGGCAAGGATTTAAAAACAACATGGCTGCAGAGATCATGCAGACTGAGAGTAGAGCAGATCAGTGGTTCCTCTCAACAGAACTCATTCTACTGTGTTCTGGAAGGCCTGACAGCCTCTGACAGTGGACCTCCTACAAAACAGCTGTCATACTCATACTGGACCACTAGGGGGTGCTAAGGCAGCTGAAGTTAATTCTTGAACTTTAACTTTTACCATGGGTATTGTTGGTTTGTTTTCAAATGTACATTAAATACAAATTTCCTTATACAAATTTGTGGGACAGATTTGCAGTTTTCATGTATACTGAAACCTAGGCCCCTGATTTTGACCTTTCACCGTCCTGTGACTTTTGTGTTTGTGAGTGGACATTGGTAACTTCAGGGCAGTCGTACTTGTAAGTGTGCTGAAAGTGTGCTGTCTTGAAGGGTCAAGCAAAACTCCAGTACTGGGAAAATACATTGCATGGCATTCTGCATTCAATTGATGTGTTCTTACAATGTGCAGTATATCATTCAGCTAAAATGATGAGAATCTGAAAACCATGCAATTGTATGTGGAAACTCTCAGCTCACTTCAAATATGAACCTGCCAGCCAACAGACACTGCGCTAGTACTGGTGATGAACCCAGAACTTAAACTGCAGCTGAGAGATTACTGTAATTAAAATACTATTATGGGATGTGAATGTGACAGATTAAAGTCAGGACTCAGATCAGTGGTTTACACTTGTGGAAATACATAGGCCTACTGCTGTGTAGGTTTTTCTTGCCTGTTTTTTTGCCAACGTGTTTTTGTCCTGAAGTTTATGAATCATAGTCATTTGCCTAGTGAACAAGCCACAGGTGTTTGTATCCATCGAACCAAAGAAAAGTAAATATTCGGCACATGGTTTGTGAGAAGCCCTGTTGGTTTTGTGGGAGAAGTCAAGGACATCCTGTGTGGTTATCTTATTTATAATCAATAGATCTAATATTGCCTCATAGTTATTGTATTGCATTTATTTTTTTCAGTCGCTTTGACACATTCCTTTAATTATTCTTAATTCTTTGTACAGTAATTTGTTGATGGACCATGTCATTGTTATACAGTAAAGAAAAAGTAATTTAAATAAAAGTAAAGAAAATACTTTTTTACAGCACTGCATAGCACAAAATAAAATATAATGTGTTGAAATGTAAACATATGAAAACGCCTCAGACAGTACTACATGCAGCGCTGTGGGAAATTACAGTCTGATCAACATGACATAATATATTGATAATGTGGTAAACAATAATAATTTGCATAAATGTACCAAAGCATTGAATATGTTAAAAAGTGACAACTTACTTTTAGGATGAGAACAAGTGACTAGATAGTGTGGGGGTCTTAGAACTTCAATTGTGATCTGAAAATGCAACAAAGTGACTGTGAAAACTGTATTAGTCAGATGGCTGAGCGGTTAGGGAATCAGGCTATTACTCAGAAGATTGACGGTTAGATTCCTGGCCGTGAAAAATGAAGTTGTGTCCTTGGGCAAGGCACTTCACCCTACTTGCCTCGGGGGGAATGTCCCTGTACTTACTGTGAGTCGCTCTGGATAAGATTGTCTGCTAAATGACTAAAAGTAAAATGTATTACTCAGTCAAATATAGTATATGTGTTCCTATTGTAATCAATATTGTGTGTTTAATTACAGGTCTTTGTATACACAGAACTAAGGGAGAGGATAAGTAAATAATTGTCACATTGTCACATGATTTGTGAGAAGCACTGTTATCTTAATATTATTGTTCAAATATTGATGTGAATGTAACAGATAAAAGTCAGGACTCAATGCAGACTACAGTAGTGTAGACCTGTGGAGATACAAGTATGTAGGTATTTTTGATGTAGGAAATTAAATTTCTTAAAGGCAGTGAATCAGTGAACAACTCTGTAGCTAATGAAAATATTTAGCTGTTTTTCTTCCATACAGTGTTCTGTGTATACACACAGGTGAATACATCTATCCTGAATCAAACAGAAGACCTGTCTGATCTACTAAGGATTGAAATAAGGTCAGTTTAACTTCTATGACTTGACCTAAGCCAACAATGCAACAATATTGGTATGCAGTTTTGTTTTTTATCAGCTATGTTTTTGATATCTGTTTAATATGCAACTGTATTCTTGTATTGTATAGCTTGTATAGCTTCAAATTACACAAATGTCACTACCATGGAATATCAAATGTGTTATTAAGATCAAATAAATCTCAAATTCTCACAATCTAAATGTTTAGATTGTTAACCATGGTGACTTCAGGAGAGTCTGGCAAGGATTTAAAAACAACATGGCTGCAGAGATCATGCAGACTGAGAGTAGAGCAGATCAGTGGTTCCTCTCAGCAGAATGGAACTAACTCATTCTACTGTGTTCTGGAAGGCCTGACAGCCTCTGACAGTGGACCTCCTACAAAACAGCTGTCATACTCATACTGCACCACTAGGGGGTGCTAAGGCAGCTGAAGTTAATTCTTGAACTTTAACTTTTACCATGGGTATTGTTGGTTTGTTTTCAAATGTACATTAAATACAAATTTCCTTATACAAATTTGTGGGACAGATTTGCAGTTTTCATGTATACTATGTCACGTGAATGACATCTGTAATGGTGCTGGAACACCTATAGGCAACAATCGATACCGTAGCAATCAACCATTCCCTGTTGTTACTTGTAAGCATACTGGTGGCATTCAACACCCTAAATGTGAGTATAGAGGTAATAGGGACACCAGGAGTATTGAAATCTCTTGTGACCTTGATCAGAGTCAGCCTGGTAAACGCTGGCCAACCCACTATGGAGGGGATGTTGTTGTTGTTGTTTAGCCATTTGGGGCCATGAAACATTTGCTTACACTATTCATAATACAAAAATAAATACATCTAAAATTCCAATTCATAACAATTCTGTTCAGCAAAGCAATATATCTCAAATAATCTTAAAACGTCCAGTGTAACAGTGTTGAATGCAATTTACAGGAATACAAATGCTTGATTTGCATCTGCCAAGCAGCATGATTTTGACTAACTGAATTGTGAAAATGTATTAAATAAATCATATGATGTTGGCAGACTTAAGTCGTTTTGTGTCCACTTTAAGTCACTTGACATATAAGAACATTGATTAGATTGATTAGTTTTTACATTCAAAGCACTGTAACATTGACATTTTATATTTTGAAATGGGTACGCATTTAATTGTATACCTTTTTAACAGCAGAAAGTTGATTTTCAGGAAGTAATGTATATTTGAATGCTCTACCAATATAAGTGTGATCTTTATAATGGTTTCAGAAGAACTTTGTTCTGTGTTTCTCTGAAAAGGCAAACGTTTCATGTAGGCCTAATCCAGTCAATTTCTTATTGTCTGATGTTTTCCTAACCCATTCATCTCAGACAGTTATCTGAGGGAGACTTGACTCTCAGGGTCAAAGATGTCTCTGGTCTACTGTTAGTCTTCATTTTGCTGTGCTCCACCTCTCAATGGTGGCAGATATGGGTCTAAGTGTTGCTGTGAGCCAATAAATGAGATAATATAGTCCAAAACAACCCTAAACTGAACTTGCCTGCTTCAAGTTCAATTTGGCTAACTACTAACCTATACAAAAATAGCGTGTGGTCCGCTCAGCTCTAACTAGTGTTTTTAGACAGTTTTCCTACGAGTTGTGTATGCCCAAGGGCAACTCGCTAAAAAAGCTTTTCCCAGGGACTCAGGGATAAACAAAACACACAGGTTTAACAGGGTCTAAACAGGGTCTAACAGGGTCTAACAGGGTCTAACAGGGTCTAACAGGGTTTAACAGGGTCTAACAGGGTCTAACAGGGTCTAACAGGGTTTAACAGGGTCTAACAGGGTCTAACAGGGTCTAACAGGGTCTAACAGGGTCTAAACAGGGTCTAACAGGGTCTAACAGGGTTTAACAGGGTCTAACAGGGTCTAAACAGGGTCTAACAGGGTCTAACAGGGTCTAACAGGGTCTAAACAGGGTCTAACAGGGTCTAACAGGGTCTAACAGGGTCTAACAGGGTCTAAACAGGGTCTAACAGGGTCTAACAGGGTCTAACAGGGTCTAAACAGCTAACAGCAAAAAACCAACGAGACAACACCTAACAAAACGCCACAGCAATACACTCACATGAAACTGGTATGACAAAATGAGAGGTATAGGTGAGGTATGCATGAACAAAGTGTCTGTCTGTAAAAACAAAAAGGATACCCGAAATACCCTAAATGTGTTTCAGGAGTGTCTATGTCCGTATGTGGGGGAAAGCAAAAGAGTCCTCTTCTGGAGAACCAACTGACTGGGTTCTTAAACTAAGGATGTGTGATGCGATTGGGTAATGGAAAACGGAACAAGTGGTGGGGGGACACCTGGGGAAACTACAGGAGGGAGAAAACACAAACGCATTCAGAGGGAACCTGCATGCCTAACACCTGTTGATTGATGCATTTTCTTAAGTAGCAAACACTCTTCCGAAGAACAGCTGGGATTCTGTGAGGAAGTTCTGTAAACACTAATCAAGTTTCTAAATAGCCTTATGCTTCAAATTACAAACTGAACATCAGCATACTTTAGTATTTGTGTACGGTTTTATGACCTTTTTATGTCCTTTAGGTCAGATTATACTGTGTGGGAGATTTCCTGTGAATCTAGGATCAACACTGCCCCCTAGCTAAGCCTGTCTCTGAAAGCCAGGATCTGATCAAATGTAGTATACATATTGGTCTGAGTCTTTCAGGGCATTTCTCCACAGTCCTCAACAAAATCTTCTTACTCCACAGTCGAAAGTTTAAATATTGTTGTGTGACGTGAATGTGACAGATGAAAGTCATGAGTCAGATCCGTGCTGTGGACTTATGGAGTGTTGTAGAATGAATGAATGAGTGAATGAATGAATGAATGAATGGGTGAATGAATGAATGAGCATGAATAAATGTGTTGAGATATACGACTGTGTGTTTGTTTTTGGCCTTTATTTTTGCCTGTGTTCTTTGACAGTTTTCTTTCTCCTGAAGTGCAGTGTAATGATGATGCATCATCCTTTGCACAGTGAACTTACCACAAACGTCTGTATCACGCGAACCAATGAGGAGGAAGAGTAAGTAATCATCACATGATCTGTTGGTTTTGTGGGAGAAATCAAGGACTTGCTTATCGATTAACTAATACCCAGATGTTTTGTGGGGTATGACTATTCAACACTGAACCACGATGTAATACATTTTGATCAACATAGCATAAGCAAATAATCATGTTGGAAACAGCAGACAATTGTACAAAATCATTTGCAAGAATATAACAAAGCAAAACAAAAGATTTTGAGAATTAATTGTGAAATGATTCATGTACCAAAGTGACTGAAAAAGAGGTATTACTGAGTCAAATTCCGTATTTGTCCTATTGTACCACTCAATTTTGTGCATTAATGAATTACAGGTATTTGTATCACAGAGCCAAAGGACAGTAAAAGTCAATAACCATCACATGGTTTGCGAGAAGCACTATTGGCTTAGTTCAAATATTAATGTGAATGTAACAGATAAAAGTCAGGACTCATTGCAGACTACATCAGTGTAGACTTGTGGAGATACAGGTATGTAGGGATTTTTACGCAAGAAATTAAATTGCTTAAAGGCTGTGAATGAGTGAACAATTCTGTAGCTAATGAAAATGTATGTTTCCTTGTATCACATCCATGTATTAATTTCTGCATCAAATCACACAAAATGTAATGTCATGGAATGTCCTTTTGTCCTTAGGACATCATGAGGCTCCAATGGATGCTCCTGCTAGGAGCCTGCGCGGTGGTGAGGGCAGCAAACCCACCTGCTCTTTACCACCGTTTTGTCCAGATCCACATACAAACGAGAATGGCAATCCAGGACTGTTCTCGTGTCATGCAAAAACTGCAGCTGAATGAGCCTGGAACTCAGAACTGCAAATATACAAACACGTTCATCGTTACTAACCCTATCCTCCAACAAGTCGAGGCCGTCTGTAATAATGCTGGAACACGTGACTTTACAGCTGGCAATATATTCACTAGCAATCAACGATTCTCTCTTGTCACTTGTAGGCTCTCTAGTGGCACTCAACACCCCAATTGTGAATATAATGGTACTCCATCAATAAGGAGAATCAGAGTTTCTTGTGACCCTGATGGGCAGAACCGTCGTATACTCTGGCCAACACACTATGCAGGTGATGTTGTTTAGCATATTTTTGTCAGCTACAATACTTTAATCAGGTCTACTATTTTTTTTTCCAATAAGGTGGGAATATGCCGCTACACAATTTGCCATCAAATGTTATAGAAACTCGCCAGTTCAATTTAAAAGGATTGTGTTACATATGATCCCTTTGTTATTAGTGGCTTCCTTTTACAGTAATACAATGCCTGATTTCTTGATTTGCTCTCAGTTGTGACAAATACATCTGAAAAGCAGCGTGATTTTAATTGCAACTAAATTGTGAAAATGTATTAAATAAATGGTACAGTGTGGGCAGACTGTTAAGAAGAATTGTGTGTATGGTGTTTGTCTATAAATTAGAGTTACAATGACATAAATGTATTGCAATTTCTGTTAAAACTGGTTAACTGGCAAACTGTATTTGAGTTATTTGTTTACTGTTTGTTTGAGTGATGCAACTATTTGTTTCCCACTAAACTAATGGGACAGTAAACAAATCTCTATTGAAAACAGTTTGCTCAGTATTCTACCTTGGAAAACTGTTGACCTTTTGCCTTGAACTTGTACCATAAGATCAAATAAATCTCAAATTCTCACAATCTAAATGTTTAACTATGGTGACTTCAGGAGAGTCTGGCAAGGATTTAAAAACAACATGGCTGCAGAGATCATGCAGACTGAGAGTAGAGCAGATCAGTGGTTCCTCTCAACAGAACTCATTCTACTGTGTTCTGGAAGGCCTGACAGCCTCTGACAGTGGACCTCCTACAAAACAGCTGTCATACTCATACTGGACCACTAGGGGGTGCTAAGGCAGCTGAAGTTAATTCTTGAACTTTAACTTTTACCATGGGTATTGTTGGTTTGTTTTCAAATGTACATTAAATACAAATTTCCTTATACAAATTTGTGGGACAGATTTGCAGTTTTCATGTATACTGAAACCTAGGCCCCTGATTTTGACCTTTCACCGTCCTGTGACTTTTGTGTTTGTGAGTGGACATTGGTAACTTCAGGGCAGTCGTACTTGTAAGTGTGCTGAAAGTGTGCTGTCTTGAAGGGTCAAGCAAAACTCCAGTACTGGGAAAATACATTGCATGGCATTCTGCATTCAATTGATGTGTTCTTACAATGTGCAGTATATCATTCAGCTAAAATGATGAGAATCTGAAAACCATGCAATTGTATGTGGAAACTCTCAGCTCACTTCAAATATGAACCTGGCAGCCAACAGACACTGCGCTAGTACTGGTGATGAACCCAGAACTTAAACTGCAGCTGAGAGATTACTGTAATTAAAATACTATTATGGGATGTGAATGTGACAGATTAAAGTCAGGACTCAGATCAGTGGTTTACACTTGTGGAAATACATAGGCCTACTGCTGTGTAGGTTTTTCTTGCCTGTTTTTTTGCCAACGTGTTTTTGTCCTGAAGTTTATGAATCATAGTCATTTGCCTAGTGAACAAGCCACAGGTGTTTGTATCCATCGAACCAAAGAAAAGTAAATATTCGGCACATGGTTTGTGAGAAGCCCTGTTGGTTTTGTGGGAGAAGTCAAGGACATCCTGTGTGGTTATCTTATTTATAATCAATAGATCTAATATTGCCTCATAGTTATTGTATTGCATTTATTTTTTTCAGTCGCTTTGACACATTCCTTTAATTATTCTTAATTCTTTGTACAGTAATTTGTTGATGGACCATGTCATTGTTATACAGTAAAGAAAAAGTAATTTAAATAAAAGTAAAGAAAATACTTTTTTACAGCACTGCATAGCACAAAATAAAATATAATGTGTTGAAATGTAAACATATGAAAACGCCTCAGACAGTACTACATGCAGCGCTGTGGGAAATTACAGTCTGATCAACATGACATAATATATTGATAATGTGGTAAACAATAATAATTTGCATAAATGTACCAAAGCATTGAATATGTTAAAAAGTGACAACTTACTTTTAGGATGAGAACAAGTGACTAGATAGTGTGGGGGTCTTAGAACTTCAATTGTGATCTGAAAATGCAACAAAGTGACTGTGAAAACTGTATTAGTCAGATGGCTGAGCGGTTAGGGAATCAGGCTATTACTCAGAAGATTGACGGTTAGATTCCTGGCCGTGAAAAATGAAGTTGTGTCCTTGGGCAAGGCACTTCACCCTACTTGCCTCGGGGGGAATGTCCCTGTACTTACTGTGAGTCGCTCTGGATAAGATTGTCTGCTAAATGACTAAAAGTAAAATGTATTACTCAGTCAAATATAGTATATGTGTTCCTATTGTAATCAATATTGTGTGTTTAATTACAGGTCTTTGTATACACAGAACTAAGGGAGAGGATAAGTAAATAATTGTCACATTGTCACATGATTTGTGAGAAGCACTGTTATCTTAATATTATTGTTCAAATATTGATGTGAATGTAACAGATAAAAGTCAGGACTCAATGCAGACTACAGTAGTGTAGACCTGTGGAGATACAAGTATGTAGGTATTTTTGATGTAGGAAATTAAATTTCTTAAAGGCAGTGAATCAGTGAACAACTCTGTAGCTAATGAAAATATTTAGCTGTTTTTCTTCCATACAGTGTTCTGTGTATACACACAGGTGAATACATCTATCCTGAATCAAACAGAAGACCTGTCTGATCTACTAAGGATTGAAATAAGGTCAGTTTAACTTCTATGACTTGACCTAAGCCAACAATGCAACAATATTGGTATGCAGTTTTGTTTTTTATCAGCTATGTTTTTGATATCTGTTTAATATGCAACTGTATTCTTGTATTGTATAGCTTGTATAGCTTCAAATTACACAAATGTCACTACCATGGAATATCAAATGTGTTATTAAGATCAAATAAATCTCAAATTCTCACAATCTAAATGTTTAGATTGTTAACCATGGTGACTTCAGGAGAGTCTGGCAAGGATTTAAAAACAACATGGCTGCAGAGATCATGCAGACTGAGAGTAGAGCAGATCAGTGGTTCCTCTCAGCAGAATGGAACTAACTCATTCTACTGTGTTCTGGAAGGCCTGACAGCCTCTGACAGTGGACCTCCTACAAAACAGCTGTCATACTCATACTGCACCACTAGGGGGTGCTAAGGCAGCTGAAGTTAATTCTTGAACTTTAACTTTTACCATGGGTATTGTTGGTTTGTTTTCAAATGTACATTAAATACAAATTTCCTTATACAAATTTGTGGGACAGATTTGCAGTTTTCATGTATACTATGTCACGTGAATGACATCTGTAATGGTGCTGGAACACCTATAGGCAACAATCGATACCGTAGCAATCAACCATTCCCTGTTGTTACTTGTAAGCATACTGGTGGCATTCAACACCCTAAATGTGAGTATAGAGGTAATAGGGACACCAGGAGAATTGAAATCTCTTGTGACCTTGATCAGAGTCAGCCTGGTAAACGCTGGCCAACCCACTATGGAGGGGATGTTGTTGTTGTTTAGCCATTTGGGGCCATGAAACATTTGCTTACACTATTCATAATACAAAAATAAATACATCTAAAATTCCAATTCATAACAATTCTGTTCAGCAAAGCAATATATCTCAAACAATCTTAAAACATCCAGTGTAACAGTGTTGAATGCAATTTACAGGAATATAACAAAGCAAAACAAAAGGTTTTGAGAATTAATTGTGAAATGATTCATGTACCAAAGTGACTGAAAAAGAGGTATTACTGAGTCAAATTCCGTATTTGTCCTATTGTACCACTCAATTTTGTGTATTAATGAATTACAGGTATTTGTATCACAGAGCCAAAGGACAGTAAAAGTCAATAACCATCACATGGTTTGCGAGAAGCACTATTGGCTTAGTTTAAATATTAATGTGAATGTAACAGATAAAAGTCAGGACTCTTTGCAGACTACAGTAGTGTAGACTTGTGGAGATACAGGTATGTAGGTCTATTTGACACAGGAAATTAAATTGCTTTAAGGCAGTGAATCAGTGAACAACTCTGTAGGTAATGAAAATGTTTGTTTGGTTTTCTTCCATACTGCAATGGTAGTTGTATTCATATCGTTTGTCCTTAGGTCATCATGAAGCTCCAGTGGACACTCCTGCTGCTGGCCTGTGTGGTGGTGAGGACACAGGGTCAAGCACCTGAGGCTTATCGCACATTTCTCAGCAATCACGTGAATCCAACTATGACAAAAGTACAGTGTAGCAACTACATGCGCACCCTTAGACTGACGGAGCCTTCGTCTCCCGACTGCAAAAGTAAAAATACTTTCATATTAGTTAACTCGGGAGAAGTAAATAAAATATGTAACCAAGCTGGAACTCGTGTGTCTGCTAACCGTGATCACTTTGTCAGCAATCAACCATTCCCTGTTCTTAATTGTATCAGCCATAGTGGCATTGGCGTTCGTCCCCCACGTTGTGAGTACAGAGGTACTGATCCCTCAACCAGGAAACTAACCCTTGGTTGTGTCCCTGATCAAACCGATAGGAACAGACGCTGGCCAACTCACTATGTCGGTGATACTGTCATTGTTGGTTAGCCAGACAAGGGGCCATGAAACATTTGCCTAAACCAAATCATAACAACATATCTCAAATAATCGTACACTATCCAATATAATAATTGTATGTTATTTACAGTAATACAATGCTTGAGTTCTTGATTTCCATTCCATCTGACAATCAGCATGATTTTAACTGTAACTAAATTGTGAAAATGTATTAAATAAATCATTATATAGGCAGACTGTCAAGTAGTTTTTGTTTATTGTTTGTTTGATTGATGCAACTCTTTGTTTTCCACTAATAATTGGGAACCAGACAGTTTGACTATGGTAACTTCAGGGGAGTCTGGCAAGGATTTAAAAACATGGCTGAAGAGAACATGCAGACTGAGAGTAGAGCAGATCAGCGGTTCCTCTCCGCAGGTGTACATTGAAACCTAGGCCCCTGATTTTGACCTTCCTGTGACATGTTTGTGAGCGGACATTTGACCAAGGTAACTTTAGGGCAGTCGGAAGTGTGCTGAAAGTGTGCTGCCTTGAAGTGTCAAGAAAAACTTCAATACTGGATGGAATCTGAAACAAAATCTTGAACTACTGTGTACACTCAGTAAAATCCTCCATCTACAGCTGTTGCTATCAGTGTCAATTAATCACTTTGTAGCAAGGCCTAGCCATGGAGTCATCATTGGGGGGAACGAAATCTGCTGGGGAGTCTGAGGGTCCCCCCCTGAAAACAAAACAAAACAAAAACATTTCCATACAGAACACCAGTATCAGTAAAGTTTAGTTATGAATATGATAAGATTTTGTATGATAATTTCGGACAGCATGGTTGCCTGTTGTTGCATAGAACATTTATATTGTATTTATATTTTTATATCAATATATTGGGGGGGGGGATTTTGACTACATTTGAATATTGGGGGGGACTGTCCCCCTCAATATATATTATGATTTGTAGCCATGCTACATATGCTCCTAGGTTATAAATAATTGTATAATTCAATTAGGCCTAATGGACAGACGAACAGACAGACACAGACAGGCAGATAGATTAAATCAAATTAAATTGTATGTCAGAGCACAAATATGCAGGCACATATGTAAGTAGATATGGATTGGGTTTTGTTTTTATGCCATAGGTCAATAAACATACAAATGTACACAGATACTTGCCCGTGGTAAGAAATGTCTGTTCTTGACGAAAAGTCGTTGGGTCCTTTTAGTTTTGCTGTCATGAAGGAACCTGCAGTTTCTTCCTCATACCAGAAAGTGGCAGTAAAGCTCTATCCATTAAGGGAGAAACAGACTGTCAGTGCCAACTTAAAACATACAAACATACTTATTTTGAAGCTGTCCCAATGTCATTGAGTTTGATTTCATATAGGAATTTTTATATATAACATCTCTCAACAACAATTATATTTGAGCTCTGCCATGTATATTTGTGCATAGGGATACATAGGAATATTAATAGTGAAGACATAATAGTACCCAATTGCTGTTAAAGTACCAAGCCAATGAAGTGAATCGGAAAGTACAAGTGCAAGACAAAATCATCATAGTTATCATAGATCTATAAGGTGCAGGTGTCTGATACATACATATGTGATGATTAGCATAGCCTTCTCAAGCACAGAAAAAGGACACTGCTGCATGCTGGATAGCTTTTGTTTCGGTCTTTAGATATAGGCCTCCTAGAAATGGCCTTGACCCACCTCCTATGTTCCTTGTTCAAAGTTGCATGGCATTATACACTTTGGTAATATTGTGACCTCTGACCTACACTAGTGTCACAGACATTTCCTAGTCGCACCTTACAAAGAACCAACTTCTAAAAGTTAAAAAGCCAATCAGAAACAGTCACATTTTCCCACCCCTTTTGATAGCTGTATAAATAGCTAACTATATTTGGATGAATCACCATCAGTTTCCTCATAGATACCACAGCAGTCTCTGGTGGAGTATAATGGTGTCTATCATATTTCAGGCTTTATTTGTGGCCAGTTGTGTATGTAAGTATGATACTCAAATTAAAAAAATATAGGATTATTGTTACATGTATAGATAAATACCTATTTAATACCTGTGTATTGTTGTATTTACTCAGGTCTCGCATGTGATCAGCACTACAAGTTGATGACAGCTCAGCCAGGAGAGAATGTGACTCTAAAATGTCTCTGTCCAAGGGGATTTATTGACAAGAATTCATTCATCTTCTGGTTCAGACAAGGTGCAGGACACAGTCCTGAATTTATAGCGGCGTTAAACCACATGAGATCAAAAAAAATATCACAGGAGGGCTTTAATGACACCCCACGCATCACAGCAAAAGTAGAAGGACAGAGTTTTAACCTGCATATTAATCAAACTAAACTGACTGATACTGCCATGTATGATTGTGTGAAAGTTTATCAGCAGAAAATTGTTAAATTTAACACAGGGATTTTGTTGAGGATTGGAGATAAATATAGCATTAATAAAGGTAAGAAGTAAGGTTTTCAGGTTTAAATCTGACATTATTGACTATTAAGTATTTAAACATGACATTATTGACTATTAAGTATTTAAATATGACATTATTGACTATTAAGTATTGACTGTTGTAAAAAATATACATATTTGTTAGGTGAAAGATGTTACATGTGAATTGGGTCAATTAGTTTGTTCAAGATAGATTGAACCCTGGATAAAAACATCACTTGCAAAAAAACATTGTCTTACTAAATTCTTCCCAATTTTTTAGATCTGATTCAATGTGAGGATGTTCACCAACATATTCCTTTGATCAAAGCTGAATATGGTGGAACTGTAACACTGCAGTGTCTGATATCAGAAGAAGATCAAATGCTAAACTGGTACAAGCAAAGTATTGGACATGTTCCCCAATGTTTAATGGCTGAATCTTCAATTAAACAACATTCAAATGTTTTGGGAGATCATCTGCGTTTCTCTGCAAAAATCGTTCTGAAAATCAAAAATATAACCAGTTCAGACGGGAGAATGTACTTCTGTGGAATGGGAACGGCATATGAGATGAATTTTAGAAACTGCACCTTTGTGACTGAAAGGGGTATGTATGTCACCTTAGTTAACTGTTCATAAACAATATTATATTAGCAGACTATGTTTTATTTTGATTTTGAGTTCCTTTTTCTCCAAATGAAACAATGCTTTGATTCCACAATGATAGGTGGATTGATGTAGGCCTAGAGACATTTTTGGGAGTATGTTTTACGTAAAAAGAAAATTACCTACTTTCTACCACAATACTTTAATTTGCAGACAAAGCATGTGCTGTGGTGACACAAGATTTTGGAGAGACCTGGATTGTCATATCCCTCTGTTCTGTGTTGGTCATATGTGTCATCATAATCGCCTTTTTAATCTACACAATTAAAAGGATGAAATGTGATCGCCGCAACAGTAAGTTAAATTTTCCCTTCATCATTCATATACAGTATATCCTAGTACGAAAACCTTTTTTTCATTCGCGTAAATATAATTCTTTATCACCGAGTACACTTGTTCCTGATGTCCCAGGTTTTTAACTAATGACTGTAATGCATAATTAAACAATTAACATTGAAGAAGAAAAAAATGAATTAGCTTTTTCTGGAAGAAAGTTACACCCGTCTCCTCTAGAAAAGTGTGACTATCCGTTTAGATTTTAGGTTGATACAGTATTAGACAACAAGCTGATTGGTGAAAGAGTTTACCAAACACCTTGACATGAAAATGTACCAGTCATGCTAGCAAAATCTTTCTGTGTCATGAAGGTCAGAGAACGGAACGCATAGTGGACACTGCCAATACAGCAGATGTTCATTTGTAATACTCAAGTCAAGTCAATATAATTGTCCCACTAGGGGAAATTTGTTTGTAGACAGGTATTAAAACACATTCTATCCATCATAAATACTACATAAACAGCATACCTGCCAACACACAGAGACAGGCAGACGTATGAAATTTGTGGTTACAACAAAAAAAGTTAGGAACGAATTATAAGATTACACTCTAACAACAGTTAAATCTTATCTAGTATATCTAATGGCTTGTTGTTGTTTGGAACAGCTAGAGTCATTCAACTTCAAGCATCTGTTGGTGAGACCAGTGACACTCAGAATGAGCAGGTATGTCATTCTTATAAATAATGGTACATTCATCTGTATTTGCTTTAGGAAAATTGAATTTGTCAATTCAAACTGTATTTATATCACGAATAACCAATGTATAAAGTTTGCCTAGTGCCCACAACAACTGAAATAACCTATTGGGTGTTTATCACCTCCACTTGTAAACGGTTGCTTCAGTAACCTGTTGGTGGCGCTGTGATCAAGTCGTAGCTTCAGATCACCTTGTCCTACTCTATGAACATGATTCTGCCGAGTGTATAGATTCTGAGTCACGTTTTTCCTCAGAGACAGGATGGTGACGAGATGCTTTACTCACAAGTAGAGTTTACAAAAAGGAAAGCCCTCAACAGGAACAGAAGACATTAATACACCAACAAGGAAGACACCATTTACTCTGATGTCAAAGGTCTTGATGTAATTGACAGCCTGTAAGGATTATATTTTAATGTCCTTTTTGATCACTCTTCCTTTTTCGAACTGTAAACCTACCTGCAGTATCATTAAAATATCTTCTGTTCTGAAACCTGGACATTTTTTTCAGGACTGATGATATCTAAGGGAGTCAGATGGCTGAGCGGTAAGGGAGTCGGGCTAGTAATCAGAGGGTTGCTGGATCAATTTCCCGCCATGCCAAATGACGTTGTGTCCTTGGGCAAGGCCTTACTTGCCTCGGGGGGAATGTCCCTGTACTTACTGTAAGTCGCTCTGGATAAGAGCGTCTGCTAAATGACTAAATGTAAATCTAAGTAATTACATTGTATCAATATTAAAAACCTTTTTTTTTTACCTTTTTCAGTTTTACTTATATTTGAATAGCTTGGATATATTTGGCTTGTAATGATAAATAAAAGTGTTGCATTCTGCATTAATGTGCTCATACGATGAGCAGTATATCTACTGTTGGAATGTGTGATATCTGGAAGAATGTTTTTTTTAATAAATGTTTAGTGGATCAATTATCTCCACCTTATGTCCAGAACCTGTCATTGAGCATCACTAATACAATTTCTTTCTTATAATAAGTCACATGAAAAAAACAGAACTACATACAGAGGCTGGCATGAATGCATGATTCTATCTTCATAAATGCTTAAACCAACTGCCTCTTACTATAACGTTTGCTTTCACACACAAAGAAACCTTAACAAACATGGACTGACCATTTTCAAGTTCAAGTTCTTTAGCTGTTTCATGGTATTGTGGCCTTTAGAAATGAGTTGGAAGCGGGGAAACAGGAAGTACTCTACTTTTTGGTTTAAACCAATCAGATGTGATTTTAGTTTTTCTTTGTAAACCTTGATCATCTTGACACCAATCTGAACATCTGAACACTGACAGCATCACAAAGAGGCTAGACACTATGTTACCTGTATGGACTGTTATGACTCTTTTAGGCACAGTGTGTAAGTATAATTCCATTGGGAGAAAAAACATTGTTAAAATACTGTATTAATTATATTTGACATATATAAATAATTTATAAATTTTTTAAATTGTGTTTTCCTTTCATTTAGACACTCTGGAACCTGTGACCGTGGTTCAACTTCATGACCGGGTTCGCCTGGTGTGTGTTTTCAAATCAAAACAGGAATATGAATCTAAAATCATACACTGGTACAAGCAAACAATGGGAGGCCTTCCACAAATAATGATCACAATCAGAAAACGCTCAGTGGACACACCTCTGTTTTACCAGGGGTTTAATCCTTTACGTTATGAAGTATCAGAAGGAAGACTTCAGCTCACAATCCTGAGGGTGACTGAGGAAGATGAGGGCGTTTATTACTGTGGGGTCGGTGAATATTATAGAACAGTGTTTAGAGGTGCAACATTCCTCTCATTAAAAGGTAGAGTTTAAAGATGAATACTATCACAATGTAACATGATTTGGCAGTCATTTTCTCATTAATTTGATCGATCGAAATTTCTGTGGTTTTTACTATCCAGGTACTAGTCTAAATCTGTTGGATTACCAGACAGTGTTACAGCAGCCAGACTCTGAGCCAGTCCACCCAGGAGACTCTGTGACTCTGCAGTGTTCAGTCCTCTCTGAGTCCTGTTCAGGACAACACAGTGTGTTCTGGTTCAGAGCCGGGGCAGGAGAATCCCATCCAGGACTCCTTTACACCCAAGGAGACAGGAGTGAAGAGTGTGAGAAGAGACCTGAGACTCCCTCTCCTACACGGAGCTGTGTCTACAGCCTCTCCAAGAACAACCTCAGCTCCTCTGATACTGGAACTTACTACTGTGCAGTGGCCACATGTGGAGAGATACTGTTTGGCAATGGAACAAGACTGGATGTTGGTATGTAGTAAAGAATATCTCAACAAACAAAAAAAGAAAGAAAAAGAAATGGATTGATAAATGCAAAATAACAGTACGTGAGCAACAGTATGCATTACATTTACATAATTATATAATGAATTATGAAATAACTGGTTTTGAAGTGTTTGTTGATAAAGAGCCTCTAACGCAAGCGCATATATACATTCTCTTGCACTGACTGCAGTAAATTCAAACTTTGGGATGGTTTTTGTTTTGTTTTCCAGCTTCTGACAACGGAGTGGATCCGCTTGTCCTCCTGCTTGGAGCCACGTCCTTCTGTCTGGTCTTTTCTCTGATTTTCATCTTCATTTTAATCTCCACTAGAACGCCACGGCCAGTTTGTGAACATTGTAACGGTGAGTTCTTACATTAGCTTAGAATCTCCATTAAATGTAACTGTTTACTTGTCACTAGATGAAATACAAGTAGTTTACATATACACATACGGTATAGTTTAGTTTACATTACAATGAGTAATGTTATTCAAATGAACAGAATGCTGTGTTTTGTGACATGAGCTGTAATTTAATTAGTGCGAACCGTGAGTGTCTCAAGAGAACTCCAGCAAGCCAGCTCAACCAGGGAAGAGCCGTCTGATGTAAGTGATGTTTGACTACTTCATATCAGAAAGGAAATCTGGTAGACGGTTGTGGATGTAGCACTGTTGTTTCACGGCCCAGTGTTGAATAAAACTTACGATCTTCTACAGGATGGAGAAGCAGAAGTGTTGAATTACAGCACGCTGCATTTTTCTCAGAGGAAGGAGAAACGTGGCAGGAAACAGCCACAGGACAGCGTCTACACCGATGTGACGTACTCCAGGCGGGAATGACAAAGTTACTTAAAGACTTATACCTGCATCTTAAACTTTGACGGATGGAATTTATTTTGTTTTCAATTTGTATTGAGCATGTTGAGCTTATTTTGGGATTTTGAATTTGATCTAAGAGCATTTAAAAATAAACTTTTATGCTTCGATGGATTCTTTATTTTCTCCTTTTTTCATTGATTGTCATGTAGATGTCATTGCATGGTTTAACACTTATTCAGTGAAACTAGGTTGTACACATTCAATACTGAAGTTTACAAAGGGTTGTATTTTATTAACTCTTTATGCTCAAAAACATGCAAGAGAGATCCAGTCTGACCAAAATAATATACATATTTGTATGATAATGAGAATTGTGTAGACTTTTATAACATAAACAATATGATTGTTATGACAAAGACGGTAAATAGTGAGCTCCTTACATTATGTAAAGTAGCAAGTAGTCCATAAAATATGTCACAGTAATTGTAGCTCACAACTTTTGGGATTTATCTGTTTGATAGATGGGTTAGGGTTAAGGTTAGGGATGGGTTGTTCTGCTTCATATTCTTACTCAGCCAGTCAAGGATATTTTTATTGCTCATCCAATTTGGCAAAATGTTAAAATGATAGTCTGTGCCATGTAATATTCTGCAAATTCAAATGAATTTAATGTAAAACTTGAAATGGACCTGAATCCCCTTGATAAATAGTGGGCAATTATTTATTCTTTTTGTCAGAGGTTGGGTGCTGAATGAAAACAGCACTTGTTTGACCCTGTGACACTAATCACCATGACAACCCCAATCAGGAAGAGGAAGAGAAGTGATCACTGAGTATCTCATGCACTAAACCATAAATAAACCCTAAATACACCTACTACTGTTGTTTTTATATTACATTGTTATGTTTAATAACACAGAGATTCATTCATCTTGTACGTTATGAAACAACAAACACAGATCTCCAACCCTTTACTAAATTATTTATGGTAACATTTGTTGAATGCTGACCACAGTGTGACCACAGGTCTGGTAAACAGTAGCTGTGCCTCAGACTAACTTTGGAGATGCAGACTGAATGTCTAGTAACCACAAACAAAAACTAAGAAATTAAGAGAATAAAAGGCGTGAGTACAAAGGAAAATAAGTATCAAAATACAACATAAGCTAACATAAACTGCCAGCTCAACAATATTTACAAACTGATTTGCTGTTGACCACTTCCCTCCCAGTCAGAACCCCTCACATCAGAGTACACACTCTCCTGTGGGGTCTCTCTCTTCCTTCTTCCTCTTTTACCTTTCATCTCAGTGAACTGCAGAGCAGCATAATTCAAGTCTTCACCTTCCTGTGAAGAATCACAATATATAAGTAACTGTAACATAAAAGATAAAACAAGATAATGAAAGGTGTTCATCATCATATGAAAACAACATACACTCAAATGTAATCCTGGTAAAACTTGCTTATTGTTAGAATTATGACTGTGCCACAAAGACCCAAATCATATATATGGTGTTTTGAACCATGTTATGTAGAACGACTGTACCTGACCACTTCCCTGTTCTGCAGTTGTCTTGTCACGTCCGTGAGTGGCAGCGCTTACTGTCATAAGACAATATAACATTCATTAGAAAAAACTCCCGGAACCTGATGCAAAAATAATAGTTTATATCTTTTAATATTCCATATTTCTTCAGTTCAATTATACAACTTTTACCTTTACAATTCTCACACACTGTCTGTGTCTTTCTGGTACAGATGAGTATAATGATCAACACAACACACACAGCTAAAGTTACCCCGAGTACGATGACTAGGAGATCCACTGCTGGTTCTGGAGGGAACAACAGAAGAGGGAGGCAGCACTGATGTAGTCAAATGTATAGTTACACCAAACATCCATCCACCTAGACTCATGTTCATTACCTTTAACATCCAGTCTTGTTCCATTGCCAAACAGTATCTCTCCACATGTGGCTACTGCACAGTAGTAAGTCCCAGTATCAGAGGAGCTGAGGTTGTTCTTGGAGAGGCTGTAGACACAGCTCCGTGTAGGAGAGGGAGTCTCAGGTCTCTTCTCACACTCTTCACTCCTGTCTCCTGGGGTGTAAAGGAGTCCTGGATGGGATTCTCCTGCCCCGGCTCTGAACCAGAACACACTGTGTTGTCCTGTACAGGACTCAGAGAGGACTGAACACTGCAGAGTCACAGAGTCTCCTGGATGGACTGGCTTAGACTCTGGCTGCTGCAACACTGTCAGGTTGTGAGATCTCTGAAGAAAGTTACCTGCATATTTACAATGAAAAATAACATTGCACTTGATGGTATATTAACAAAAAATGTAATTAAATCTACGAATATAATATTGTTTATAAACATATATCTATGATGGGATACGTACCCCTCACAGTCACAAAGGTGCCGTTTCTGAAATGTATCCCATACATAGTTCCGGTTTGACAAAAGTATATTCCCTCGTCTGAACTGGTTACATTTTTTATTTTTAAAACATAATTCTTTTTCACCATTTCTGCAGAGAAACGCAGAGGGTTTTTCAAAACAGTTGAATTTAGTTGATTTTGAACTTTAAAAGTTAAAGGTTGGGGCATATGTCCAAGGGTTTGCTTGTACCAGTACATCAATGCATAATTTTCTGATATCAGACACTGCAGTGTTACAGTTCGACCGTGTTCAGCTGTGGTCAAAGGAATATGTTGGTGAACATCCTCACTTTGAATCAGATCTAGAAAAAGTTTGAAGAATTTGTTAGAGGACATCATTTTCACTCAGACTTCAACTTAACTGGACAGACTCAGTCCGCCAGCTTGAATAAAAGGTACCCACTTTAGTACCATGTTTAGTTTCCAGATTTCATAACAACATTGCTTTATGTACAAAGGTTTTAGTATTTACATATTTTCCTTTCACTCATTAAGTACAATTACATGAGCTAACAAAACCACACTTTTTTAGATAGTCCATCAACGGTATTGATTATTGTAGATATTTAATTAACTCTACCATTCTTAAATTGGCAACAAATAAAAAAACTGTTGATCAAAACCATCAGAGATGCAATTTGCACTGTAAAACCTTTCTTGGTATTCTGAGAATCTACAGTTGACCTAGATGAAACAATTCAAAATAATATAACTTATAAAATACACACTTACACTGTTGAGAGAGAAGAAGTACACAGATATGTCTGATTAAGATCATCTTGGTGCTTTGCAATGATAGTTTGTCTTTTCTGACTTTTAACTCATGAGCAGAACTTTGGCCTGGATTCAGATGCAACCTGATTGGTGGAAGGGACTTCCTGTGACAAATCCACCAATAGGCTAAAGAAAACACGTATGGACATTAAGAACATGCATTAGCATAGTCCCACTTGTGCTTGCCTTCATGTAGGGTTTCATTTACAGATTAACCTTTCATCTGACTCTTTGATACATTCCTTTATTTAAAAAAACAAGCAATTTATTGCCAAGTCAACATGAAGTCAAATACATGTTATGTTTCCTTTATAAAATGAAGGTGCTGTTCTTTCCTGCAGTGTGTTAGTTACTGCGTACTGAAGAGAAAAGGTTATTGAGATATTCAAGCTATTTAACATAAAGAATAAACCTAATTGGTTGGGTGGGTTTAATCATGTTATGGTTTTCCATATTTTATTTGCAATTAAATAATTGTTGAATACATGTTTGATGTATCATTATTTCTCAGACCCGGTCAACTATATTTGCTTTTATTCAGATATGTACAGTCGTCTTGCAAAGATCATAAACCAAATGTAACATTTTTGTCAACATATAAGCAAAAGACAGGCCTTGACTTTACACTTGGCAGCTCACAAAGGGACCAGCTCATGACTGAGACGAGGTGAGGTTTGGAAGCAGGTTTCAGTCAAACTGTTTTGAAATATCCAACTTGGTCAGTTTTTTTCTTGGTGTTTTATGGCAACAGCGCTTGTAGCCTATGCTAATTTGATTTCATCATTATGACAACCACATCCAGGAAGTTTATCAAGATAACACAGTTACAATTTTAAAAAACTGTACTGATATTAAATCATGTTGTCCGTTATACTATTACAATCACAGATCCAAAAAGCACTCTATACTTACACTGCTCCTTTAAAAAAAAATTATAGAAACCACTTTCAAATATTTGTTGGGAAACATTTGTTGGGCGCTAACTTTGTAACCACAGTTCCAGCAGCATTGCAGCTCAAACTACACTCGGATGTGCAGACTGAAAATCTACAACTGAAAATCACTCGGACAATTATTGTTAATATCAGAGTCAATGAAATACAACATTATGAGCTAAGGTTAATTGCCACCTCAATAATGTTTATGGGAGTCAGGTGGCTGAGCGGTTAGGGAATCGAGCTAGTGATCTGAAGGTTGCCAGCTCGATTCCCGGATGTGCCAAATTATGTTGTGCCCTTGGGCAAGGCATTTCACCCTTCTTGCTTCGGGGGAATGTCCCTGTACTTGCTGTAAGTTGCTCTGGATAAGAGCGTCTGCTAAATGACTACATGTTTACAAACTGATTTTCTGTTGAGCATTTCCCTCCTAGTCAGAAACCCTCACATCAGAGTACACACTCTCCTGTGGGGTCTCTCTCTTCCTTCTTCCTCTTTTACCTTTCATCTCAGAGAACTGCAGAGCAGCATAGTTCAAGTCTTCACCCTCCTGTGAAGAATCTCAACATGTAAGTAACTGTAACATGAAATGTATTACTAAAGAACTAAAGGAGATCATCTGCATATAAAATCCAAACATAGGCTATTAGATATTGCGCCATGGAAGAGCCTATATTGTTATATTAATGTAAATAGTATTTGGTTCAACTGTACCTGGCCACTTGACTGTTCTGCAGTTATCTTGTCATGTCCGTGATAGGTAACACTCACTATTCGATGACAAAGTAACATTCATTTGAATTAACTTCCAGGACCTCGGACCAAAATTGCCGTGTATAGCTTTTAACGTTACATAAATCTCCAGTTCAAAAACGCAACTTTTACCTTTACAATTCTCACACACTGTCCGTGTCTTTCTGGTACAGATGAGTATAATGATCAACACAACACACACAGCTAAAGTTACCCCGAGTACGATAACTAGGAGATCCACAGCTGGTTCTGGAGGGAACAACAGAAGAGGGAGGCAGCACTGATGTAGTCAAATGTATTTACACCAAACATCCATCCACCTAGACCAGGGGGCCCCAAACTACGGCCCGAGAGCCGAATACGGCCCGCCCACGCATTACGACCGGCCCTCTGAACAGTTCCAGACATATTTTTTGGTATAAAATAAATAAACAAAATTCACACTGATTGATATGCATACATCAATACATTTTTTTATTTCAATAGCAGTCAATATGAAAAAGGTAATTACGATAGTAATAAAGCTCTTTTAATAGGCTATATATCCCTTGATATGTACGGATGTACAGTATGGTGCATAACAAAATAATAAACTAATCTAGCATAATAAATACATTTAAAATCATAATAAAATCTCCACAATAATACTGGTAGTCACCCCGGCCCATGTCATGTTCTGTTACAGACCGACCCGGCCCAACATTTAAGAAAGGAAAAATTATCTGGCCCTCGCAAAAAAAACGTTTGGGGACCCCAGACCGACTCATGTTCATTACTTACCAAATTCCAGTCTTGTTCCACTGCCAAACAGTATCTCTCCACATGTGGCCACTGCACAGTAGTAAGTCCCAGTATCAGAGGAGTTGAGGTTGTTCTTGGAGAGGCTGTAGACACAGCTCCGTGTAGGAGAGGGAGTCTCAGGTCTCTTCTCACACTCTTCACTCCTGTCTCCTTGGGTGTAAAGGAGTCCTGGATGGGATTCTCCTGCCCCGGCTCTGAACCAGAACACACTGTGTTGTCCTGTACAGGACTCAGAGAGGACTGAACACTGCAGAGTCACAGAGTCTCCTGGATGGACTGGCTCAGACTCTGTCTGCTGCAACACTGTCTGGTAGTCAGTTCTCTGAAGATGGTTACCTGAATATTTACAAAGAAAAACATAAATACAATATAGTCTACAATATGCAGATAATAAATTGTTTATGAACTACAATGTATACATACCCCTTGCAGCCACAAAGGTACCGTTTCTGAATTCCATCTTATTATTCACTGCTTTTACAGAGAAGTACTGTATATTCCCCTGTCTGAACTGGTTATATTTTGGATTTTTAGAATAAAATTACCAGTAATGATTTGTGCAGAGAAAAGCTTTCCTAAATAGATTTTATGTCCTCCAATTTTAATTTTATTTGCTACAAGTTGGGGCATATGTCCAATGGTTTGCTTGTACCAGTATATTATTTCATAGTCTTCCGAGACTGCACATGGCAGTGTCACAGTTCCACCGTGTTCAGCAATGGTCAAATTTATATTTTGGTGAATGTCCTCACTTTCATTCAGATCTAGAAAATGGCAAATTGTTAAAGGATATCATTTTTCCAGACTTTGTAATTGCATTAATCCAGAAATAAAAGTATTTTGTACAACAATATTTTCAGTCCACTCATTATCTGTATATTATAATATATTACACATGATTTTTTTTTTCTATAATCCATGTGCAATGTCAATTATCAGAGTCCCAATTAACTATCAATTCATCTTAAATTGGTATAAACTCATTCAAACCAGTTTTTGAATATCAGCAGAGATGCCATTAGTACCCAGTTAATATGTCGGTCGAGAATCTACAGTTGATCTTTAGAGACCAATCCAAAATAATGTAACTGATAACTGATCAAATATACACTTACACAGATGAGAGAGAAGAAGTACACAGATATGTCTGATTGAAATCATCTTGGTGGTTTGCGATGATAGTTAGTCTTTTCTTATTTATGACTTATGAGCAGAACCTCTGGTCTGAATTCATATCCAACCTCGTCGTCATCTGCCGCTTGTCCGGGGATCGGGTCGCGGGGGCAGCGACCTAAGCAGGGAGGCCCAGACTTCCCTCCCCCCGGCCACTTCCGCCAGCTCTTCCTGGGGGACCCCAAGGCGTTCCCAGGCCAGCCGAGAGACATAGTCCCTCCAGCGTGTCCTGGGTCTTCCCCGGGGCCTCTTCCCAGTGGGACGTGCCCGGAACACCTCACCAGGGAGGCGTCCAGGAGGCATCCTAATCAGATGCCCGAGCCACCTCAGCTGGCTCCTCTCGACGCGGAGGAGCAGCGGTTCTACTCTGAGCCCCTCCCGGATGACCGAGCTTCTCACCCTATCTCTAAGGGAGAGCCCGGACACCCTACGGAGAAAGCTCATTTCGGCCGCTTGTATTCGCGATCTCGTTCTTTCGGTCACTACCCATAGTTCGTGACCATAGGTGAGGGTAGGAACGTAGATCGACTGGTAAATAGAGAGCTTCGCCTTTCGACTCAGCTCCTTCTTCACCACGACGGACCGATGCAGAGCCCGCATCACTGCGGACGCCGCACCGATCCGCCTGTCGACCTCGCGCTCCATTCTTCCCTCACTCGTGAACAAGACCCCGAGATACTTGAACTCCTCCGCTTGGTTCAGGATCTCCTCCCCGACCCGGAGATGGCACTCCACCCTTTTCCGGTCGATTACCATGGCCTCAGATTTGGAGGTGCTGATTCGCATCCCAGCCGCTTCACATTCGGTTGCGAACCGCTCCAGTGAGAGCTGAAGGTCACGGCCCGATGAAGCCAACAGGACCACATCATCCGCAAAAAGCAGCGACCCGATCCTGAGGTCACCAAACCGGACCCCCTCAACACCCTGGCTGCGCCTAGAAATTCTGTCCATATAGGTAATGAACAGAATCGGTGACATAGGGCAGCCCTGGCGGAGTCCAACCCTCACCGGAAACAAGTTCGACTTACTACCGGCAATGCGGACCAAACTCTGGCACCGGTCGTACAGGGACCGGACAGCCCCGATCAGGAAATCCGGTACCCCGTACTCTCGGAGCACCCCCCACATGAGCCCCCGAGGGACACGGTCGAACGCCTTTTCCAAATCCACAAAACATGTGTAGACTGGTTGGGCGAACTCCCATGTACCCTCCAGGACTCCGCGGAGGGTATAAAGCTGGTCCACTGTTCCACGGCCAGGACGAAAACCACATTGCTCCTCCTGAATCCGAGGTTCGACAATCCGACGGACCCTCCTCTCCAGGACCCCTGAATAGACTTTCCCAGGGAGGCTGAGGAGTGTGATCCCCCTAAAGTTGGAGCACACCCTCCGGTCCCCCTTTTTAAAGAGGGGAACCACCACCCCGGTCTGCCAGTCCAGAGGCACTGTCCCCGATGTCCACGCGATGTTGCAGAGTCGTGTCAACCAAGACAGCCCTACAACATCCAGAGCCTTAAGGAACTCCGGGCGGACCTCATCCACCCCAGGGGCCCTGCCACCGCGGAGCTTTTCAACCACCTCGGCGACCTCAGCCCCAGAGATAGAAGGGCCCCCCCCGATGTCCCCAGACTCTGCCTCCACGTCGGAAAGCGTGTTGGTGGAATTAAGGAGGTCTTCGAAGTATTCCTTCCACCGATCCAGGACGTCCCCCGTCGAGGTCAGCAGCGCACCATCCCCACCGTATACAGTGTTGACAGAGCACTGCTTCCCCCTCCTGAGCCGCCGGATGGTGGTCCAGAACCTTTTTGAAGCCGTTCGGAAGTCATTCTCCATGGCCTCGCCGAACTCCTCCCATGCCCGGGTTTTTGCCTCCGCGACCGCCAAAGCCGCGTTCCGCTTGGCCTGCCGGTACACATCAGCTGCCTCTGGAGTCCTACCAGCCAATAAAGTCCGATAGGCCTCCTTCTTCAGCTTGACGGCATCCCTCACCTCCGGAGTCCACCACCGGGTCCGAGGGTTACCGCCGCGACATGCACCGACCGCCCTGCGGCCGCAGCTCCGGTCAGCCGCTTCAACAATGGAGGCCCGGAACATGGCCCATTCGGACTCAATGTCCCCGGCCCCCCCCGAGACATGATCGAAGCTCTCCCGGAGGTGGGAGTTGAAGCTCCTTCTGACAGAGGGTTCCGCCAGACGTTCCCAGCAGACCCTCACATTACGTTTGGGCCTGCCAGGCCTGACCGGCGTCCTCCCCCACCATCGAAGCCAACTCACCACCAGGTGGTGATCAGTTGACAGCTCCGCCCCTCTCCTCACCCGAGTGTCCAAGACATGCGGCCCCAAGTCCGATGACACGACTACAAAGTCGATCATCGAACTGAGACCTCGGGTGTCCTGGTGCCAGGTGCACATATGGACACCCTTATGCTTGAACATGGTGTTCGTTATGGACAAACCGTGTCTAGCACAGAAGTCCAACAACAAAACACCACTCGGGTTCAGATCGGGGGGGCCGTTCCTCCCAATCACGCCCCTCCAGGTCTCACTGTCATTGCCCACATGAGCATTGAAGTCCCCCAGGAGGACGAGGGAATCCCCAGGAGGAGCGCTTTCCAGCACCCCCCCCAGAGACTCCAAAAAGGGTGGGTACTCTGAGCTGCCGTTTGGTGCATAAGCACAAACGACAGTGAGGACCCGTCCCCCCACCCGAAGGCGGAGGGAGGCTACCCTCTCGTCCACCGGGGTGAACCCCAATGTACAGGCGCCGAACCGAGGGGAAACCAGTATTCCCACCCCAGCTCGACGCCTCTCACCAAGGGCAACTCCAGAGTGGAAGAGAGTCCAGCCCCTCTCAAGGAGACTGGTTCCGGAGCCCACGCTGTGCGTCGAGGCGAGGCCGACTATATCTAGCCGGAAACTCTCTACCTCGCGCACCAGCTCAGGCTCCTTTCCCGCCAGCGAGGTGACGTTCCACGTCCCTAAAGCTAACTTTTGCAGCCGAGGATCGGACCGCCAAGGCCCCCGCCTTCGGCCGCCGCCCGTCTCACACTGCACCCGACCCCCATGACCCCTCCTGCGGATGGTGAGCCCACTGGAAGAGGGTCCCACGTTGTCTCTTCGGGCTGTGCCCGACCGGGCCCCATGGGAAAAGGCCCGGCCACCAGGCGCTCGCCATCGAGCCCCACCCCCGGGCCTGGCTCCAGGGGGGGGCCCCGGTGACCCGCTTCCGGGCAGGGGCAACTGGGAACCATTGTTGTATTTCTTCATGGTTGGTTTTTTGAGCCACGCTTTGTCTGGTCTTTCACCTGGAACCTGTTTGCCTTGGGTGACCCTACCAGGGGCATGAAGCCCCCGACAACATAGCTTCCAGGATCACTAGGACACGCAAACCCCTCCACCGCGGTAAGGTGGTGACTCAAGGAGGGGTCGGTCGAGAATCTACAGTTGATCTTTAGAGACCAATCCAAAATAATGTAACTGATAACTGATCAAATATACACTTACACAGATGAGAGAGAAGAAGTACACAGATATGTCTGATTGAAATCATCTTGGTGGTTTGCGATGATAGTTAGTCTTTTCTTATTTATGACTTATGAGCAGAACCTCTGGTCTGAAGATTGGGGGAAAGGACATCCTGTGAGATATAACTTGTGACTTCCTCTGACAGTTATAAGCATGTGCATGTTTTATTTACACATGTATATAATCTGACTGTTTGTTTAATGCAAGGTTTACACTTTGACAAATCATTGACTGCCACATCAGAAGAAAGGCAAATGTTTATTTTATCTTCATTTATCTAATCAAGGTGCTCTTTATTGCTAGAAAGTGTACATAATGCTTACTTAAAGGAATGGGATATTACGATGCTCAACGAATTTACCATAATGAAAATACCATTATGATTTTATGAGGTCATTTATATTTTGGTTTTACAACTTTTGTTCATAATTACAGATGTAATTTCAATACATAATTTAAGTTGTCATCCTTTTCCCAACCCCAGTCAACTGAATTTGGTTCTGATTCAATCATCTTGCAAAGGACATAAAGAGATGGTAGCTCTATAGAGGGAGCAGCTCACGACTGAGAACAGATGAGAAGTGGAGGCAGATTTCTGTAAAAATATTAGGAAATATCATAATCGGTCAGTGCTGCAGTTCATTTCTCTTGTCAGAGTTTTGGTTCTGAATGGCAACAGCACTTGTAGCCTACGCTCATGTGACCTTCGTCTTCATGGCAACCACAACCAGGAAGAGGAACAGACAGATCTGAACAGGAGGTACTGGGGGTTTGAGTTTGCAGGCTAACACATTTTTGTATTGAAAAGTAGGAAATGTATGAAGATATTAATAATGGCCCAGGTTGAAGTCCTCATGTCATCATCATCGTCATCAAAAAAAAGGAACTGTTGTTGTATAATGTCACACTGCACCAACTGATACTGAAAGTCAATTTATATCCTGTTGAGCTTTTCCCAATTCAGATTTGTAACATTGCATGTCAATGGTGGAACAAGGAATGTGTAATTCTGTGTAAAACGTACATTGTTTGAAAATGAAAACAAATATATACATTTATTTTTTTCTTCATTTATGCTATAGATAAGACATACTGAATACAATGAATTATGTAATAAACACTGGTAATTCTCCATACAGTCCAATGTCCAATGCTGCCTGTATGCAGAATGCTACAGGAAGTGGTCACTGAGCAGATCCTGCGCAGACTGAGTCTACCCTAAACACACTTCCAATTGTTGTTGGGATCACAGCACCCCCCCCCCCCCCCCCCCCTTAACACAGTAAACTAAGCCAACATTTTCTAAAAATTCTTTAAAGAAACGTTTGTTGAATGCTAACCACAGTGTGACCACAGATCTGGTAAACAGTAGCTGTGCCTCAGACTAACGTTGGAGATGCAGACTGAATGTCTAGTAACCATTAACACTGTTTAAAACTAAGAAGTAAAGAGAGTAAAATACATGAGTACAAAGTAAAAGAAGTATCAAAATGTAACATAAGCTAACCTAAACTGCCACCTCAACAGTGTTTACAAACTCATTTTCTGTTGACCACTTCCCTCCCAGTCAGAACCCCTCACATCAGACTACACACTCTGCTGTGGGGTCTCTCTCTTCCTTCTTCCTCTTTTACCTTTCATCTCAGAGAGCTGCAGAGCAGCATAGTTCAAGTCTTCACCTTCCTGTGAAGAATCACAAAATGTAAGTAACTGTAACATGAAATTTACAACTACAAGATAATGAAAGGTGTTCATCATCATATAAAAACAACATATATTCAGTTTCTGCCAGATAAAACTTGCTTATTGTTACAATTATGACTGTACCACAAAAACCCAAATCATATATATACTGTATATGGTGGTTTGAACCATGTTATGTAGAACGAATGTACCTGACCACTTCCCTGTTCTGCAGTTGTCTTGTCACGTCCGTGACAGGCAGCGCTTACTGTCATAAGACAATACAACATTCATTATAAAAACTCCTGAGGCCTCATACAAAACTGTAGTTTTGTAGCTTTTAATATTCCATATTTCTTCAGGTCAAAGATATAACATTTACCTTTACAATTATCAGACACTGTCCGTGTCTTTCTGGTACAGAAAGACACAGACATCAGAGGATCCTGGATACATCACATGATCATCACAGGATCCTGTGATGTTTCCACCAATAGGCTAAATAAAGCACTGATGTAAATTAAGAACACGCATTAGCACAGTCCCATTTGTGCATGCCTTCATGTAGGTATTCATATAAACCTTAAACTTTCGTCTGACTGTTCATGATACATTCCTTTAATTAAAAAACACAATTGATTGCCAGGTCAACATAAAGTCAAATCCATATTATGTTTCCTTTATCAAATGCTGTTTTTTCCTGTGGTGTGTTAGTTAGTGCCTACTGAAGAGAAAAGTTTGTTAAGATGTTCAAGGTATTTAACATAAAGAATATACCAGATTGGTTGGATGAGTTTAATCATGTTTTTTCAACATTTATTTGCAATTACATAAACGTTGAATACATGTTTTATATATCATTATTTCTCAGCCTTGGTCAACTATATTTGCTTGGATTCAGACAGGTACAGTCGCCTTGCAAAGATCATAAACCAAATGTAAAATTTCTGTCAAAATATCAGTATAACACAGGCCTTTACTTTAGACCTGGCAGCTCTATAAAGGGAAAAGCTCATGACTGAAAAGAGGTGAGGTGTGGAAGCAGGTTTCAGTCAGTGTTTTAAAATATCAAACTTGTTTATTTCTTGGTGCTGTATGGCAACAGCGCTTGTAGCCTATGCTAATTTTTTACTTCATCATCATGACAACCACAACCAGGAAGTTAATCAAGATAACACAATTACAATAAAAAATAACCATATTGAGATTAAATGATGATGTCTGTTACACTATTAAAATCACAGCTCCAAAAAGAACTCTACACCAATCATTTCACAGACATTTATAGAAACAGCCTTCAAAAACATGTAAAGAAACATTTGTTGAGAGCTAACCACATTGTAACCACAGTTCTAGTAGCATTGCTGCTCATACTACACTCTGATATGAAGACTGAATATCTACAACTCAAAATCACTCTGACACATTATTCTCAATATCAGAGTCAATATAATACAACACAATGAGCTAACCTTAACCGCCACCCTAACAACATTTACGTATTGATTTGCCATTGATCACTTCATTTCCATTCTGAATACCTCACAGTAGAATAGATATTCTGTGTGGTCTCGCTCTCATCGGTTTGACCTCTCGTTCCAAAGAAACGCAGAGCTGCAGTTAATTTCTCTTCATATTCATCCTGAAAAATGATCATAGTTATAAGTAATGGTGACACGAAAGGTTGAAATCAATACAGTTAACAGTCATAGAAAACCAGATACCCTTTAGGTGCATCGTGGTAAAGCGTACATATTGTTACAATATTCAATGTAAAATACTTAAGACCTGTATCATGCAGTATATACAGTTCATGTTTTAATATAGTTCATATATACATGTATACAGCATATAAACTTTGTGTTGATTTGGACTCTTTTTTAATATTATTTACCTGCACAGTTGACTTTTCAGCAGTTGTCTTTTCATATCCGTGAAAGGCAGTTCTCTCTGTTTAATGACAATGTAACATTAATAAAAATGTTGTCTATAGTTTAGACTATAGCTTTTAATATTCCATAAATCTCCAGGTCAAAAATACAACTTTTACCTTTACATTTCTCACACACTGTCCTTGTCTTTCTGGTACAGATGAGGATAATGATAAACACAACACACACAGCTAAAGACACCCCAAGGATGATAACTAGGAGATCCACTGCTGGTTCTGAAGGGAACAACAGAAGAGGGAGGCAGCACTGATGTAGTCAAATGTGGAGTTACACCAAACATCCATCCACCTAGAATCATGTTCATTACCTTTAACATCCAGTCTTGTTCCATTGCCAAACAGTATCTCTCCACATGTGGCCACTGCACAGTAGTAAGTCCCAGAATCAGAGGAGCTGAGGTTGTTCTTGGAGAGGCTGTAGACACAGCTCCGTGTAGGAGAGGGAGTCTCAGGTCTCTTCTCACACTCTTCTCCCCTGTCTCTTTGGGTGTAAAGGAGTCCTGGATGGGATTCTCCTGCCCCGGCTCTGAACCAGAACACACTGTGTTGTCCTGTACAGGACTCAGAGAGGACTGAACACTGCAGAGTCACAGAGTCTCCTGGATGGACTGGCTTAGACTCTGGCTGCTGCAACACTGTCAGGTTGTGAGATCTCTGAAGAAAGTTACCTGCATATTTACAATGAAAAATAACATTGCACTTGATGGTATATTAACAAAAAATGTAATTAAATCTACGAATATAATATTGTTTATAAACATATATCTATGATGGGATACGTACCCCTCACAGTCACAAAGGTGCCGTTTCTGAAATGTATCCCATACATAGTTCCGGTTTGACAAAAGTATATTCCCTCGTCTGAACTGGTTACATTTTTTATTTTTAAAACATAATTATTTTTCACCATTTCTGCAGAGAAACGCAGAGGGTTTTTCAAAACAGTTGAATTTAGTTGATTTTGAACTTTAAAAGTTAAAGGTTGGGGCACATGTCCAAGGGTTTGCTTGTACCAGTACATCAATGCATAATTTTCTGATATCAGACACTGCAGTGTTACAGTTCGACCGTGTTCAGCTGTGGTCAAAGGAATATGTTGGTGAACATCCTCACTTTGAATCAGATCTAGAAAAAGTTTGAAGAATTTGTTAGAGGACATCATTTTCACTCAGACTTCAACTTAACTGGACAGACTCAGTCCGCCAGCTTGAATAAAAGGTACCCACTTTAGTACCATGTTTAGTTTCCAGATTTCATAACAACATTGCTTTATGTACAAAGGTTTTAGTATTTACATATTTTCCTTTCACTCATTAAGTACAATTACATGAGCTAACAAAACCACACTTTTTTAGATAGTCCATCAACGGTATTGATTATTGTAGATATTTAATTAACTCTACCATTCTTAAATTGGCAACAAATAAAAAAACTGTTGATCAAAACCATCAGAGATGCAATTTGCACTGTAAAACCTTTCTTGGTATTCTGAGAATCTACAGTTGACCTAGATGAAACAATTCAAAATAATATAACTTATAAAATACACACTTACACTGTTGAGAGAGAAGAAGTACACAGATATGTCTGATTAAGATCATCTTGGTGCTTTGCAATGATAGTTTGTCTTTTCTGACTTTTAACTCATGAGCAGAACTTTGGCCTGGATTCAGATGCAACCTGATTGGTGGAAGGGACTTCCTGTGACAAATCCACCAATAGGCTAAAGAAAACACGTATGGACATTAAGAACATGCATTAGCATAGTCCCACTTGTGCTTGCCTTCATGTAGGGTTTCATTTACAGATTAACCTTTCATCTGACTCTTTGATACATTCCTTTATTTAAAAAAACAAGCAATTTATTGCCAAGTCAACATGAAGTCAAATACATGTTATGTTTCCTTTATAAAATGAAGGTGCTGTTCTTTCCTGCAGTGTGTTAGTTACTGCGTACTGAAGAGAAAAGGTTATTGAGATATTCAAGCTATTTAACATAAAGAATAAACCTAATTGGTTGGGTGGGTTTAATCATGTTATGGTTTTCCATATTTTATTTGCAATTAAATAATTGTTGAATACATGTTTGATGTATCATTATTTCTCAGACCCGGTCAACTATATTTGCTTTTATTCAGATATGTACAGTCGTCTTGCAAAGATCATAAACCAAATGTAACATTTTTGTCAACATATAAGCAAAAGACAGGCCTTGACTTTACACTTGGCAGCTCACAAAGGGACCAGCTCATGACTGAGACGAGGTGAGGTTTGGAAGCAGGTTTCAGTCAAACTGTTTTGAAATATCCAACTTGGTCAGTTTTTTTCTTGGTGTTTTATGGCAACAGCGCTTGTAGCCTATGCTAATTTGATTTCATCATTATGACAACCACATCCAGGAAGTTTATCAAGATAACACAGTTACAATTTTAAAAAACTGTACTGATATTAAATCATGTTGTCCGTTATACTATTACAATCACAGATCCAAAAAGCACTCTATACTTACACTGCTCCTTTAAAAAAAAATTATAGAAACCACTTTCAAATATTTGTTGGGAAACATTTGTTGGGCGCTAACTTTGTAACCACAGTTCCAGCAGCATTGCAGCTCAAACTACACTCGGATGTGCAGACTGAAAATCTACAACTGAAAATCACTCGGACAATTATTGTTAATATCAGAGTCAATGAAATACAACATTATGAGCTAAGGTTAATTGCCACCTCAATAATGTTTATGGGAGTCAGGTGGCTGAGCGGTTAGGGAATCGAGCTAGTGATCTGAAGGTTGCCAGCTCGATTCCCGGATGTGCCAAATTATGTTGTGCCCTTGGGCAAGGCATTTCACCCTTCTTGCTTCGGGGGAATGTCCCTGTACTTGCTGTAAGTTGCTCTGGATAAGAGCGTCTGCTAAATGACTACATGTTTACAAACTGATTTTCTGTTGAGCATTTCCCTCCTAGTCAGAAACCCTCACATCAGAGTACACACTCTCCTGTGGGGTCTCTCTCTTCCTTCTTCCTCTTTTACCTTTCATCTCAGAGAACTGCAGAGCAGCATAGTTCAAGTCTTCACCCTCCTGTGAAGAATCTCAACATGTAAGTAACTGTAACATGAAATGTATTACTAAAGAACTAAAGGAGATCATCTGCATATAAAATCCAAACATAGGCTATTAGATATTGCGCCATGGAAGAGCCTATATTGTTATATTAATGTAAATAGTATTTGGTTCAACTGTACCTGGCCACTTGACTGTTCTGCAGTTATCTTGTCATGTCCGTGATAGGTAACACTCACTATTCGATGACAAAGTAACATTCATTTGAATTAACTTCCAGGACCTCGGACCAAAATTGCCGTGTATAGCTTTTAACGTTACATAAATCTCCAGTTCAAAAACGCAACTTTTACCTTTACAATTCTCACACACTGTCCGTGTCTTTCTGGTACAGATGAGTATAATGATCAACACAACACACACAGCTAAAGTTACCCCGAGTACGATAACTAGGAGATCCACAGCTGGTTCTGGAGGGAACAACAGAAGAGGGAGGCAGCACTGATGTAGTCAAATGTATTTACACCAAACATCCATCCACCTAGACCAGGGGGCCCCAAACTACGGCCCGAGAGCCGAATACGGCCCGCCCACGCATTACGACCGGCCCTCTGAACAGTGCCAGACATATTTTTTGGTATAAAATAAATAAACAAAATTCACACTGATTGATATGCATACATCAATACATTTTTTTATTTCAATAGCAGTCAATATGAAAAAGGTAATTACGATAGTAATAAAGCTCTTTTAATAGGCTATATATCCCTTGATATGTACGGATGTACAGTATGGTGCATAACAAAATAATAAACTAATCTAGCATAATAAATACATTTAAAATCATAATAAAATCTCCACAATAATACTGGTAGTCACCCCGGCCCATGTCATGTTCTGTTACAGACCGACCCGGCCCAACATTTAAGAAAGGAAAAATTATCTGGCCCTCGCAAAAAAAACGTTTGGGGACCCCAGACCGACTCATGTTCATTACTTACCAAATTCCAGTCTTGTTCCACTGCCAAACAGTATCTCTCCACATGTGGCCACTGCACAGTAGTAAGTCCCAGTATCAGAGGAGTTGAGGTTGTTCTTGGAGAGGCTGTAGACACAGCTCCGTGTAGGAGAGGGAGTCTCAGGTCTCTTCTCACACTCTTCACTCCTGTCTCCTTGGGTGTAAAGGAGTCCTGGATGGGATTCTCCTGCCCCGGCTCTGAACCAGAACACACTGTGTTGTCCTGTACAGGACTCAGAGAGGACTGAACACTGCAGAGTCACAGAGTCTCCTGGATGGACTGGCTCAGACTCTGTCTGCTGCAACACTGTCTGGTAGTCAGTTCTCTGAAGATGGTTACCTGAATATTTACAAAGAAAAACATAAATACAATATAGTCTACAATATGCAGATAATAAATTGTTTATGAACTACAATGTATACATACCCCTTGCAGCCACAAAGGTACCGTTTCTGAATTCCATCTTATTATTCACTGCTTTTACAGAGAAGTATATTCCCCTGTCTGAACTGGTTATATTTTGGATTTTTAGAATAAAATTACCAGTAATGATTTGTGCAGAGAAAAGCTTTCCTAAATAGATTTTATGTCCTCCAATTTTAATTTTATTTGCTACAAGTTGGGGCATATGTCCAATGGTTTGCTTGTACCAGTATATTATTTCATAGTCTTCCGAGACTGCACATGGCAGTGTCACAGTTCCACCGTGTTCAGCAATGGTCAAATTTATATTTTGGTGAATGTCCTCACTTTCATTCAGATCTAGAAAATGGCAAATTGTTAAAGGATATCATTTTTCCAGACTTTGTAATTGCATTAATCCAGAAATAAAAGTATTTTGTACAACAATATTTTCAGTCCACTCATTATCTGTATATTATAATATATTACACATGATTTTTTTTTTCTATAATCCATGTGCAATGTCAATTATCAGAGTCCCAATTAACTATCAATTCATCTTAAATTGGTATAAACTCATTCAAACCAGTTTTTGAATATCAGCAGAGATGCCATTAGTACCCAGTTAATATGTCGGTCGAGAATCTACAGTTGATCTTTAGAGACCAATCCAAAATAATGTAACTGATAACTGATCAAATATACACTTACACAGATGAGAGAGAAGAAGTACACAGATATGTCTGATTGAAATCATCTTGGTGGTTTGCGATGATAGTTAGTCTTTTCTTATTTATGACTTATGAGCAGAACCTCTGGTCTGAATTCATATCCAACCTGATTGGGGGAAAGGACATCCTGTGAGATATAACTTGTGACTTCCTCTGACAGTTATAAGCATGTGCATGTTTTATTTACACATGTATATAATCTGACTGTTTGTTTAATGCAAGGTTTACACTTTGACAAATCATTGACTGCCACATCAGAAGAAAGGCAAATGTTTATTTTATCTTCATTTATCTAATCAAGGTGCTCTTTATTGCTAGAAAGTGTACATAATGCTTACTTAAAGGAATGGGATATTACGATGCTCAACGAATTTACCATAATGAAAATACCATTATGATTTTATGAGGTCATTTATATTTTGGTTTTACAACTTTTGTTCATAATTACAGATGTAATTTCAATACATAATTTAAGTTGTCATCCTTTTCCCAACCCCAGTCAACTGAATTTGGTTCTGATTCAATCATCTTGCAAAGGACATAAAGAGATGGTAGCTCTATAGAGGGAGCAGCTCACGACTGAGAACAGATGAGAAGTGGAGGCAGATTTCTGTAAAAATATTAGGAAATATCATAATCGGTCAGTGCTGCAGTTCATTTCTCTTGTCAGAGTTTTGGTTCTGAATGGCAACAGCACTTGTAGCCTACGCTCATGTGACCTTCGTCTTCATGGCAACCACAACCAGGAAGAGGAACAGACAGATCTGAACAGGAGGTACTGGGGGTTTGAGTTTGCAGGCTAACACATTTTTGTATTGAAAAGTAGGAAATGTATGAAGATATTAATAATGGCCCAGGTTGAAGTCCTCATGTCATCATCATCGTCATCAAAAAAAAGGAACTGTTGTTGTATAATGTCACACTGCACCAACTGATACTGAAAGTCAATTTATATCCTGTTGAGCTTTTCCCAATTCAGATTTGTAACATTGCATGTCAATGGTGGAACAAGGAATGTGTAATTCTGTGTAAAACGTACATTGTTTGAAAATGAAAACAAATATATACATTTATTTTTTTCTTCATTTATGCTATAGATAAGACATACTGAATACAATGAATTATGTAATAAACACTGGTAATTCTCCATACAGTCCAATGTCCAATGCTGCCTGTATGCAGAATGCTACAGGAAGTGGTCACTGAGCAGATCCTGCGCAGACTGAGTCTACCCTAAACACACTTCCAATTGTTGTTGGGATCACAGCACCCCCCCCCCCCCCCCCCCCCCCCTTAACACAGTAAACTAAGCCAACATTTTCTAAAAATTCTTTAAAGAAACGTTTGTTGAATGCTAACCACAGTGTGACCACAGATCTGGTAAACAGTAGCTGTGCCTCAGACTAACGTTGGAGATGCAGACTGAATGTCTAGTAACCATTAACACTGTTTAAAACTAAGAAGTAAAGAGAGTAAAATACATGAGTACAAAGTAAAAGAAGTATCGAAATGTAACATAAGCTAACCTAAACTGCCACCTCAACATTGTTTATAAACTGATTTGCTGTTGACCACTTCCCTCCCAGTCAGAACCCCTCACATCAGAGTACACACTCTCCTGTGGGGTCTCTCTCTTCCTTCTTCCTCTTTTACCTTTCATCTCCGAGAGCTGCAGAGCAGCATAGTTCAAGTCTTCACCTTCCTGTGAAGAATCACAATATAATTTAAAGTAAAGTAAATGTAGCATGAAAGGCACTATTAGAAAAACTAAAATCTTCATACTAAAAACCATCCTAAATTGCATCCTGATAAAGCCTACATATTGTTACAATAATGACTGGACCAACTGTACCGGACCGCTTGACTGTTGTTCAGTTGTCTTGTCATGTCCGTGACAGAAGGCACTCACTGTTCAATGACAATGTAACATTCATTAGAAAAAACTCCCAGGGCCTCTTATTTACATTTAGTCATTTAACGGACGCTCTTATCCAGAGCAACTTACAGTAAGTACAGGGACATTCCCCCGAGGCAAGTAGGGTGAAGTGCCTTGCCCAAGGACACAACGTCATTTGGCATGGCCAGGAATTGAACTGGCAACCTTCAGATTACTAGCCCGATTCCCTAACCGCTCAGCCATCTGACTCTTATCAAAAATATTGTCTGTAGTTTTTACTGTTCGATACCCTGTATGTACATTGTCGGTTCAATCTTAGGATAACTTTTACCTTTGCAATTCTCAAACACTGTCCCTATATTTCTGGTACAGATGAGGATAATGATCAAAACAACGCACACAGCCAAAGACACCCCCAGGATGGAAACTATGAGATCCACTGCTGGTTCTGGAGGGAACAACAGAAGAGGGAGGCATCACTGACATAGACAAATGTAGAGTTACACCAAACATCCCATCCACCTAGACTCATGTTCATTACTTACCAACATCCAGTCTTGTTCCATTGCCAAACAGTATCTCTCCACATGTGGCCACTGCACAGTAGTAGGTCCCAGAATCAGAGGGGCTAAGGTTGTTCTTGCATAGGCTGGTTAAAGGACAGTTACCTGAATGTTCACAATGAAAAAAGTACGAATACAACATAGCCTGCTTATAAAATATTGTTTCTAGACTACGGTGTTATACTTACCCTTTACAGTAACAAAGGTGCCGTTTCTGAATTCCATCCTTAACGTTGTTCCGGTTGTACAGAAGTATATTCCCTTGTCTGAACTGGTTATGTTTTGGATGTTTAGATTATAAGTACCATTCACCATATTTGCAGAGAAACCTTCTACCAAAACAGTTGATTTAGTTCCATTGTAAACTACTACACGTTGGAACACGTGTTTAATAGTTTGTCTGTACCAGCATGTCCAGGGAAAATATGATTCTGATATTGCACACTGCAGTGTTACTGTTCCACCGGGTTCAGCGGTGGTCAAATGAATATGTTGGTGAACATCCTCACTTTGAATCAGATCTAGAAAATGGGGAAACAATGTTTTAGAGGAAATGTTTGCTCTCAGAAATCAAACTGACAGTGCAGGATCACTCTGCCAACTGGAAATAAAAATTGACTTTTGTACAATGTTTCGAGTCCACATTCCAAAACAGAATTGCTATAGTAACAAAGGTTTTTCAGAATTTAAATGTTTCTTTCCACAATTATGAATTATTACATGAGAAATTGTGTGTGAAAAATCACACAATACTTTTTAGAAAATCCATCGACTGCACAAAGATCGTTGTAGATACTCAATTATCTCTCTACAAATCTTAAATCGGTATCAACGAACCCAAACCAAGTTTTGAAAATCATCATAGATGCCATTTGGCACTCTGTCAATGCTTTCTTGATAGTTTGAGAATCTACAGTTGACATACATGGAACTAACCAAACAAAGTGTAACTGTTAACTGATTAAATATACACTTACAAAGTTGAGAGAGAAGAAGTACACAGATATGTCTGATTAAGATCATCTTGGTGCCTTGTGATGATAGTTTGTCTTTTCTGACTTTTTACTCATGAGCAGAACTTTGGCCTGAATACAGATGCATCCTGATTGGTGGAAGGGACTTCCTGTGATGTATCCACCAATAAGCTAAAGAAACCACTGATGCACATTAAGAACCCGCATTAGCATAGTCCCAGTTGTGCTTGCCTTTATGTAGGTATTCATATACACATACTACATTAACATATAAATAGTCTTAATTGCCTGTTCACTATGAAGTCAAATCCATGTCATGCTTCTTTTATCAAATCAAAGTTCTGGTCTCTCCTGCAATGTGTCAGTTAGTGCCTACTAAAATGAAAGCGTTGTTACAGTAAGATAGTCAAAGCATTTTTCATAAAGAATTCAGATTCATTTAACATGCATTTCATACCACAACAATCACAGATCCCCCCAAAAACTGTTGATTAACTCAACATCCGTGAGGGCTCTGCCACAGACACTGACACACAGGGAGTCACAACTAAAACTGGAGTCGAGGGCAGAGGGCAAAGGGTGCGATCGCCATGCTGCGCAGGGTGCAGTGAGAGTGGGGCAAGGTAGGCTACCATTCATCAGATTGACAATCAGGCACGTTTTTATCGGCTACCACCTTACAAAGTTGTGATGAGTTTTACATCTGTATGTTTTGCAAATTGTATTCATGTGTATCTTTCTTTCATTACATTGTCAGTGATGTGTATAACAACATAATTATTCTGTAGCCGGAATGTTCATGGTGGGCGGGGCTACGGTAAAGGAGGAGCCTCACTCTGTATTAACTTATCTGACACTCCCCTGAGTGTGGTGCACTGTGGGAAGGCAAGCGGTGCAGAGCGTTAAATAACGCTGTAGTGGACACGCAGGAAGTCAGGCTCTGGGATGTGTGATAGTGTTCATGCATGTTTTTTGTTTATTTTTGTTTTTTTGTTTCTCTGTAAATACCTTTAGGGATTGTTTTGATCGACATTGTCAAATGAAAAAACACAATTGCATTCACATGCTGCTGCAGATTAACCATCATTTATAATTTATAGCTAAAGACCCGGGGAGCACTTCCAGACAACGTCTTACAAAACAATGTCTAGAAACATTTATTGAATACGAACCACAGTGTGACCACAGTTCTTGTTGCATCACTGTGCCTATCAAGAGAAATCTTGCACACTGAATTTCTAGTGACCATATATACAAATGTAAAACCAATAAATCACAAACACATCATTATTACAATCAGACTTAAAAAAATACATTATGAGCTCATGTTAACTACCACCTCAACAGTGTTTACAAACTGACCTGGTAAACAGTGGCTGTGCCTCAGACTAACGTTGGAGATGCAGACTGAATGTCTAGTTACCACAAACACTATTTTAAAACTAAGAAGTAAAGAGAGTAAAATACATGAGTAAAAAGCAAAAGAAGTATCGAAATGTAACATAAGCTACCCTAAACTGCCACCTCAACAATGTTTACAAACTGATTTCCTATTGACCACTTCCCTCCCAGTCAGAACCTCTCACATCAGAGTACACACTCTCCTGTGGGGTCTCTCTCTTCCTTCTTCCTCTTTTACCTTTCATCTCAGAGAACTGCAGAGCAGCATAGTTCAAGTCTTCACCTTCCTGTGAAGAATCTCAATATGTAAGTAACTGTAACACGAAATGTACTACAAGAGAACAATAAGAGATCATCTGCATATAAAAGCCACACGTAGGCTACTTTAATTGTGTAAAGACAGTGCCTATATTTTTATATTAATGAAAATAGTATTTGGTTCAACTTTACCTGGCCACTTGACTGTTCTGCAGTTGTCTTGTCATGTCCGTGATAGGTAACACTCACTGTTTGATGACAAAGTAACATTCATTCGAATAAACTTCCAGGGCCTCGTACCAAAATTGCCGTCTACATTTTTTATAAATCTCCAGTTCAAATATACAAAGTTTACCTTTACAATTCTCACACACTGTCCGTGTCTTTCTGGTACAGATGAGGATGATGATCAACACAACACACACAGCTAAAGCCACCCCCAGGACGATAACTATGACATCCACTGCTGGTTCTGGAGGGAACAACAGAAGAGGGAGGCAGCACTGATGTAGTCAAATGTAGAGTTACACCAAACATCCATCCACCTAGACACATGTTCATTTCCTACCAACATCCAGTCTTGTTCCATTGCCAAACAGTATCTCTCCACATGTGGCCACTGCACAGTAGTAAGTCCCAGAATCAGAGGAGCTGATGTTGTTCTTGGAGAGGCTGTAGACACAGCTCCGTGTAGGAGAGGGAGTCTCAGGTCTCTTCTCACACTCTTCACTCCTGTCTCCTTGGGTGTAAAGGAGTCCTGGATGGGATTCTCCTGCCCCGGCTCTGAACCAGAACACACTGTGTTGTCCTGTACAGGACTCAGAGAGGACTGAACACTGCAGAGTCACAGAGTCTCCTGGGTGGACTGGCTCAGACGCTGGCTGCTGCCACACTGTCTGGTAGTGAGATCTCAGAAGATGGTTACCTGAATAATTACATTGAAAAAGAACATTGCACTTGGTGACATTAACAAAAATGAAGATAAAATCGGCTATTATAATATTGTTAAACATCTATCTACAGTGGGATACGTACCCCTCAAAGTCACCAAGGTGCCGTTTCTGAAATTCATCCCAAACTGTGTTCCGGTTTGACAGAAGTATATTCCCTCGTCTGAACTGGTTATATTTTTGATGTTTAGAACATAATTACTACCAACCATTTTTGCAGAGATACGTTCTCCCGAAACACTTGAAGTTTCTTGAAATTTCGTTTTATCCGCTACACGTTGGGGCATATGTCCAATACTTTGCTTGTACCAGTATAGCATTCGATCTTTCTCTGATATCACACATTGCAGTGTTACAGTTCTACCGTGTTCAGCTGTGGTTAAAGGAATATGTTGGTGAACATCCTCACTTTGAATCAGATCTAGAAAATGGTGAACATTTTTTAGACATCATTTTCACTCAGAATTCAACTTAACGGGACAGACTCAGTCCGCCAGCTTGAAAAAAAGATATCCACTTTTGTACCATGTTTTGTTTCCAGTTTTCATAACAACATTGCTTCATGAACAAAGGCTTTTAGTATTTACATATTTCCATTCCACTCATTATTAATAAGTACAATTACATGAGATAACAAAACCACACTTTTTTAGATAGTCCATCGACAGCATTGATTATTGTCGATATTCAATTAACTACAATTCTTAAATTGGCAACAACAATAAACAGTTGTTCAAAACCATCAGAGATGCAGTTGGCACTGTAAAAGCTTTCTTAATAATCTGAGAATCTAGAGTTGACCTACATGACACAATTCAAAAATAATGTAACTTATAAAATACAAACTTACACTGTTGAGAGAGAAGAAGTACACAGATATGTCTGATTAAGATCATCTTGGTGCTTGGCAAGGATAGTTTGTCTTTTCTGACTTTTAACTCATGAGCAGAACTTTGGCCTGGATTCAGATGCAACCTGATTGGTGGAAGGGACTTCCTGTGACAAATACACCAATAGGCTAAAGAAAGCACTTATGTACATTGAGAACACGCATTAGCATAGTCCCACTTGTGCTTGCCTTCATGTAGGTATTCATATACACATTAACCTTTAATCTGACTGTTTATGATACATTCCTTTATTAAAAAAACAAGCAATTTATTGCCAAGTCATCATAAAGTCAAATACATGTTATATTTCCTGTATAAAATGAAGGTGCTGTTCTTTCCTGCAGTGTGTTAGTTAGTGCCTACTGAAGAGAAAAGGCTATTGAGATATTCAAGCTATTTAACATAAAGAATAAACCCAATTGGTTGGATGGGTTTAATCATGTTATGGTTTTCCATATTTTATTTGCAATTAAATAAACGTTGAATACATGTTTGATGTATCATTATTTCTCAGACCCGGTCAACTATATTTGCTTTTATTCAGATATGTACAGTCGTCTTGCAAAGATCATAAACCAAATGTAACATTTTTGTCAACATATAAGCAAAACACAGGCCTTGACTTTACACTTGGCAGCTCACAAAGGGACCAGCTCATGACTGAGACGAGGTGAGGTTTGGAAGCAGGTTTCAGTCAAACTGTTTTGAAATATCCAACTTGGTCAGTTTTTTTTTTGGTGTTTTATGGCAACAGCGCTTGTAGCCTATGCTAATTTGATTTCATCATTATGACAACCACATCCAGGAAGTTTATCAAGATAACACAGTTACAATTTTAAAAAACTGTACTGATATTAAATCATGTTGTCCGTTATACTATTACAATCACAGATCCAAAAAGCACTCTATACTTACACTGCTCCTTTCCAAAAAAATTATAGAAACAACTTTCAAATATTTGTTGGGAAACATTTGTTGGGCGCTAACATTGTAACCACAGTTCCAGTAGCATTGCAGCTCAAACTACACTCGGATGTGCAGACTGAAAATCTACAACTGAAAATCACTCGGACAATTATTGTTAATATCAGAGTCAATGAAATACAACATTATGAGCTAAGGTTAATTGCCACCTCAATAATGTTTACGGGAGTCAGGTGAATGAGCGGTTAAGGAATCGAGCTAGTAATCTGAAGGTTGCCAGCTCGATTCCCGGATGTGCCAAATTATGTTATGCCCTTGGGCAAGGCACTTCACCCTCCTTGCTTCGGGGGAATGTCCCTGTACTTGCTGTAAGTCGCTCTGGATAAGAGTGTCTGCTAAATGACTACATGTTTACAAACTGATTTTCTGTTGAGCATTTCCCTCCTAGTCAGAACCCCTCACATCAGAGTACACACTCTCCTGTGGGGTCTCTCTCTTCCTTCTTCCTCTTTTACCTTTCATCTCCGAGAACTGCAGAGCAGCGTAGTTCAAGTCTTCACCTTCCTGGGAAGAATCTCAACATGTAAGTAACTGTAACATGAAATGTATTACTAAAGAACTAAAGGAGATCATCTGCATATAAAATCTAAACATAGGCTATTAGATATTGCGCCATGGAAGAGCCTATTATGTAATATTAATGTAAATAGTATTTGGTTCAACTGTACCTGGCCACTTGACTGTTCTGCAGTTATCTTGTCATGTCCGTGATAGGTAACACTCACTGTTTGATGACAAAGTAACATTCATTAGAATTAACTTTCAGGGCCTCATATTCCTTCGTCTGAACTGGTTATATTTTTTATTTTTAAAACATAATTCTCATCAACCATTTCTGCAGATAAACGCAGAGAGTTTTTCAAAACATTTGAATTAGGTTGATTTGGAATTTTAAAGGCTAAAATTTGTGGCATACATCCAAGGGTTTGCTTGTACCAGTATATCATTTGATATTCTCCTGATATCACACACTGCAGTGTTACAGTTCCACCGTCGTCAGCTGTGGTCAAAGGAATATGGTGGTGAATATGCTCACTTTGAATCAGATCTAGAACATGGGAAAACATTTTGTAAGAGGATATAATTTTTTCTCAGACATCAACTTGCCAGGGCAGAATCTCTCTGCCAACTGGGAAAAAGGTATCCTCTTTAGTTCCATGTTTTCCACCCTGATTTTGTAATTGCTTTTCTCCAATAAAAAAGCAATTTTTTCCAACAATACTTTCAGTCCACTTATTATTAGTATAAAAGATGATATTATTTGTGAAACATATACAATATCAATTGTCATAGAGTCCCAATTAACTATTCATCAATCTTAAATTGGTTTAATCTAACCAGAACCAGTTGTTGAAAATCCACAGAGATGCCATTAGTACCCAGATAATACTTAGTTTGAGTATCCACAGTAGATCTATGATGTAACAATTCCAAATAGTGTAACTGATAACTGATAAAATGTACACTTACACAGCTGAGAGAGAAGAAGTACACAGATATGACTGACTGAGATCATCTTGGTGCTTTGCGATGATAGTTTGGTGATAGTCTTTTCTGACTTTTAACTCATGAGCAGAACTTTGGCCTGGATTCAGATGCAACCTGATTGGTGGAAGGGATTTCCTGTGACAAATCCACCAATAGGCTAAAGAAAGCACTTGTGTACATTGAGAACATGCATTAGCATAGTCCCAGTAGTGCTTGCCTTCATGTAGGGATTCATGTGCACATAAACCTTTCATCTGACTGTTCATGATACGTTCCTTTACTTAAAAAAAGCAATTGATTGCTAGGTCACCATAAAGTCAAATCCATGTTATGTTTCCTTTATTAAATGAAGGTGCTGTTATTTCCTGCAGTGTGTCAGTTAGTGCCAGTTAGTGCCAGTTAGAGAAAAGGTTGTTAAAATGTTCAAGGCATTTAACATAAAGAATATACCCGATTGGTTGGATGAGTTTAATCATGTTATGGTTTTCCAACTTTTATCTGCAAGTTAATAAACGTTGATTACATTTAATCATTTAGCAGACGCTCTTATCCAGAGTGACTCACAGTAAGTACAGGGACATTCTCCCCGAGGCAAGTAGGGTGAAGTGCCTTGCCCAAGGACACAACGTCATTTGGCACAGCCAGGAATCGAACCAACAACATTCTGATTAATAGCCCGACTCCCTAACCGCTCAGCCATCAGACCCCCCCTGATTATATGTTTGATATATCATTATTTCTCAGCCCCGGTCAACTGTATTTGATTTGATTCAGACAGATACAGTTGCCTTACAAAGGACATACACCTAATGTACCATTTCTGTCAACATGTGATCAAATCACAGGCCTTGACTTTAAACTTATTAGCTCTATAGAGGGACCAGCTCATGGGGGGTGGGGGGGGGGGCAAGGGCCCCGCCCTGCATGGCAAATATATATTTTAAAAAGTAAAAAACTTTGAGGGCGCTCATTGGGAGCTCAAGTTTCAACAACCAGGTAAAGGAATCCCGTAATGTAGGCAACGTAACAGATCTTCATCCACTTCCATGGACTAAATTGTCTCATACTCCCTAAATCTGGCAACAATGGCTTTTGCGTATTTTACGTGCACTACAACGCCATTACACCTCTTGAACGCGCACATTTAAAAAATGCTAATCATTACGTTTTGCTAGATAATGGTAGAGATATAAGTTAAAGAAAATATGCAAGCGGTGCTCAAAAGCGCAACAATAAACTGTTGTTTGAACAAGCTCGAGCAAAACACCCAAAGATTACACACTTATTTAGACCAGCCAGAGAGGAAGCTACCATCAGCATCTCCACAGAAGAAACACATGATTTTTTATCAGACTTAATACAATACAAAATAATAAGCTAACCTAAACTGACACCTCAACAATGTTTATAAACTGATTTTCTGTTGAGCACTTCCCTCCCAGTCAGAACCCCTCACATCAGAGTACACACTCTCCTGTGGGGTCTCTCTCTTCCTTCTTCCTCTTTTACCTTTCATCTCAGAGAGCTGCAGAGCAGCATAGTTCAAGTCTTCACCTTCCTGTGAAGAATCTCAATACATAAGTAACTGTAAAATGAAATGTACTACAAGAGAACAAAAGTAGCTCATCGGCATATGAAAGCCAAACATAGGCTACTTTACTCACGTCATAGAAGAGTCTATATTTTTATATTAATAAGTAAATAGTAATTGGATCAACTGTACCTGGCCACTTGACTGTTCTGCAGTTGTCTTGTCATGTCCATGATAGGTAACACTCACTGTTCGATGACAAAGTCACATTCATTAGAATGAACTTCCAGGGCCTCGTACCAAAATTATCGTCTACAGATTTTTGTGTTTCATATATCTTCAGTTCATTTATACCATTTTTACCTTTGCAATTCTCACACACTGTCCGTGTCTTTCTGGTACAGATGAGGATAATGTTTAACACAACACACACAGCTAAAGACACCCCCAGGACGATAACTAGGAGATCCACTGCTGGTTCTGGAGGGAACAACAGAAGAGGGAGGCAGCACTGATGTAGTCAAAGGTAGAGTTACACCAAACATCCATCCACCTAAATCATATTCATTACCTACCAACATCCAGTCTTGTTCCATTGCCAAACAGTATCTCTCCACATGTGGCTACTGCACAGTAATAAGTCCCAGAATCAGAGGAGCTGAGGTTGTTCTTGGAGAGGCTGTAGACACAGCTCCGTGTAGGAGAGGGAGTCTCAGGTCTCTTCTCACACTCTTCACTCCTGTCTCCTTGGGTGTAAAGGAGTCCTGGATGGGATTCTCCTGCCCCGGCTCTGAACCAGAACACACTGTGTTGTCCTGTACAGGACTCAGAGAGGACTGAACACTGCAGAGTCACAGAGTCTCCTGGATGGACTGGCTCAGACTCTGGCTGCTTCAACACAGTCTGGTAGTGAGATCTCAGAAGATGGTTACCTGAATATTTGTATACATTTATTTCCAGATTTTTTTTACACAATATCGTCTGCTAATAAAACATTGTTTATGAACTAGCAATGTTATACATACCCCTCACAGAAACAAAGGTGCCGTTTCTGAAATCCATCCTATACTGTGTTCCGGTTGCACAGAAGTATATTCCCTCGTCTGAACTAGTTATATTTTGGATGTTTAGGTTGTAATTACCGTCAACCTTTTTTGCAGAGATACGTTCTACCGAAAGACTTGACGTTTCTTGAATTTTAATAATAGCCGCTACACGTTGGGGCATATGTCCGAGAGTTTGCTTGTACCAGTTTAGTATTTGATCTTCTTCTGATATCACACACTGCAGTCTTACAGTTCCACCGTGTTCAACTGTGGTCAAAGGGATATGTTGGAGAACTTCCTCACTTTGAATCAGATCTAGAACATTTGGAAGAATTTGTTTGAGGACATCATTTTTACTCAGACTTCAACTTAACTGGGCAGACTCAGTCCGGCAGCTTGAATAAAAGGTACCAACTTTTGTACCATGTTTAGTTTCCAGATTTCATAACAACATTGCTTTAAGAACAAAGGCTTATAGTATTTACATATTTCCCTTTCACTCCTTATTAATAAGTACAATTACATGAGATAATAAAACCACACTTTTTAGATAGTCCATCAACAATATTGATTATTGTAGATATTCAAATAACTCCACATTTCTTAAATTGGCAAAAAAAAAAAAAAACAAGTTTTTCAAAACCATCTGAAATGCAGTTGACACTGAAAAAACGTTATGATTTCTGAGAATCTACAGTTGACCTACATGAAACAATCCAAAATAGTGTAACTGATAAAATACACACTTACACTGTTGAGAGAGAAGAAGTACACAGATAAGTCTGATTGAGATCATCTTGGTGCTCTGCTATGATAGTTAGTCTTTTCTGACTTTTAACTTATGAGCAGAAATTTTGTTTAGATTGAGATGCAACCTGATTGGTGGAATGCACTTCCTGTGTCAAATCCACCAAGAAGCAAAAGAAAGCGCTGATATGCATTACATGCAATACCACAGTACTACAAGTGATTGCCTTCATTAATTTATCCGTATGCATGTACTATTTTCACACGTAATTAATATGACTGTCTGTCACGATCAGTTGCTACACTTTAAAAATGAGTAACTGCCACGTTACAAGTAAGGCAAATATTTATTTTGTCTTCCTTTTTCTAATCATGGTGTTGTTTCTGTCACCAAAGTGTTTGTTTGTGTTTATATGAAAGGGTTGTTGAGATGCTCAAGGCATTTAACATAAAGAACATACCCGATTGATTTAATGAGTTTAGTAACATTTTAGTTTTGCGAATTTTGCTTGCAGTTAAATATATAATTTAAACTTGTTGTCTAATATCTCATTCTTTTCCCAGCCTTGGTCAGCTGTATTTGCTTGGATTCAGACAGATATAGTTTCCTTACAAAGGACATAAACCTAATGTACCATTTCTGTCAACATATGAGCAAAACACAGGCCTTGACTTTAGACTTGGTAGCTCTATGGAGGGACCAGCTCCTGACTGAGAAGAGGTGAGGTAGCTGGTTGCAGAATTGTATTTATTGTATATCATAATTGGTCATAGTTGCAGTTTAGTTTTATTGTCAGGGTTTTGGTGCTGAATGGCAACAGCATTTGTAGTGACCTTCATCGTCATAACAACCATAACCAGGAAAAGGAAGAGACATATCTGATTAGGAGGTTAGGGGAGTTTGAGTTTGCAGGCAAGTACATCATTTTACAGTAGGGATTGTATAAAAAAAGTCATAATTACTCAATAGAGGGGAAACTATTTAATATTTGCACAAAAATAATGTCCAGTCTAGTCTACTACCTGCATGCAGACTGCTACAGGAAAAGATAACGAAGTACCTCATACACAACCTGAATAGCTTCAAACACACTTACTACTGGTGTTTATTGATACAACGTAGTTACATTTAATAACCCCAAATCACTGTGTTGAATTAGCCTAACCTTATACAAAAATATGTGTAGAAACATTTGTTGAATGCTAGCCACAATGTAACTTTGCAAACTGAATTTATAGTGACCACATACACTATTTAGAAACAAAGAAATCACTAAAACATAATTTTTTATCAGACTTAATACAATACAACATAATAAGCTAACGTAAACTGACACCTCAACAATGTTTACAAACTGATTTCCTATTGACCACTTCCCTCCCAGTCAGAACCCCTCACATCAGAGTACACACTCTCCTGTGGGGTCTCTCTTTTCCTTCTTCCTCTTTTACCTTTCATCTCAGAGAACTGCAGAGCAGCATAGTTCAAGTCTTCACCTTCCTGTGAAGAATCAGAATACATAACAAACTGTAACATGAAATGTACTACAAGAGAATAAAAGGAGCTCATCTGCATATAAAAGCCACACGTAGGGTACTTTAATTGTGTCAAGACAGAGCCTGTATTTTTATATTAATGAAAATAGTATTTGGTTCAACTCTACCTGGCCTCTTGACTGTTCTGCAGTTGTCTTGTCATGTCCGTTATAGGTAACACTCACTGTTCGATGACAAAGTAACGTTCATTGGAATAAACTTCCAGGGCCTCGTACCGAAATTGCCGTCAATAGATTTCTGTGTTTCATATATCTTCAGTTCAACAATACAATTTTTACCTTTACAACTCTCACACACTGTCCGTGTCTTTCTGGTACAGATGAGGATAATGATCAACAAAACACACACAGCTAAAGACACCCCCAGGACGATAACTATGAGATCCACTGCTGGTTCTGGAGGGAGCAACAGAAGAGGGAGGCAGCACTGATGTAGTCAAATGTAGAGTTACACCAAACATCCATCCACCTAGACACATGTTCATTACTTACCAACATCCAGTCTTGTTCCATTGCCAAACAGTATCTCTCCACATGTGGCCACTGCACAGTAGTAAGTCCCAGAATCAGAGGAGCTGAGGTTGTTCTTGGAGAGGCTGTAGACACAGCTCCGTGTAGGAGAGGGAGTCTCAGGTCTCTTCTCACACTCTTCACTCCTGTTTCCTTGGGTGTAAAGGAGTCCTGGATGGGATTCTCTTGCCCCGGCTCTGAACCAGAACACACTGTGTTGTCCTGTACAGGACTCAGAGAGGACTGAACACTGCAGAGTCACAGAGTCTCCTGGATGGACTGGCTCAGACTCTGGCTGCTGCAACACTGTCTGGTAGTGCGATCTCTGAAGATAGTTACCTGCATATTTACAATGGAAAAAAAATTGCACTTGGTGGCATGTTAACAACAAATTTCATAAAATCTGCTGATATAATATTGTTTATAAACATATATCTACCCTGGGATACATACCCCTCACAGTCACAAAGGTTCCAGTTCTGAAATTAATCCTAAACATCGTTCCGGTTTGACAAAAGTATATTCCCTCGTCTGAACTGGTTATATTTTTTATTTTTAAAACATAATTCTCATTCACCATTTCTGCAGAGAAACGCAGAGAGTTTTTCAAAACAGTTGAATTTGGTTTATTTGGACTTTTAAAAGCTAAAAGTTGGGGCATATGTCCAAGGGTTTGCTTGTACCAGTATATCATTTGATATTCTCCTGATATCACACACTGCAGCTTTACAGTTCCACCGTGTTCAGCTGTGGTCAAAGGAATATGTTGGAGAACATCCTCACTTTGAATCAGATCTAGAAAATTTGGAAGAATTTGTTAGAGGACTGTTTTACTCAGGCTTCAACTTAACTGGGCAGACTCAGTCCGCCAGCTTGAATAAAAGATACCCACTTTAGTACCATGTTTAGTTTCCAGATTACATAACAATATTACTTCATGAACAAAGGTTTTAGTATTTACATATTTCCCTTTCACTCATTAAGTACAATTATATGAGCTAACAAAACCACACTTTTTTAGATAGTCCATTGACAGTATTGATTATCGTAGATATTCAATTAACTCTACAAATCTTAAATTGGCAACAACAAAAAAACTGTTGATCAAAATCATCAGAGATGCAATTTGCACTGTAAAACCTTTCTTGGTATTCTCAGAATCTACAGTTGACCTACATGAAACAATCCGAAATAGTGCAACTTATAACTGATAAAAACACACTTACACTGTTGAGAGAGAAGTACACAGATAAGTCTAATTGAGATCATCTTGGTGCTCTGCGATGATAGTAAGTCTTTTCTGACTTTTAACTTATGAGCAGAAATGTTGTTTAGATTGAGATGCAACCTGATTGGAGGAATGGACTTCCTGTGTCAAATCCACCAATAAGCAATAAGAAAACACTGATATGCATTACATGTATTTCCACAGTACTACTAGTGCTTTACTTCATTCATTCATTTGTATGTATGTACTATTTTCACATGCAAATAATATGACTGTCTGTTTAAGGTCAGTTGCGAGAAGAAGTACACAGATAAGTCTAATTGAGATCATCTTGGTGCTCTGCGATGATAGTTAGTCTTTTGTGACTTTTAACTTATGAACAGAAATGTTGTTTAGAATGAGATGCAACCTGATTGGAGGAATGGACTTCCTGTGTCAAATCCACCAATAAGCAATAAGAAAACACTGATGTGTATTACATGTATTTCCACAGTACTACTAGAGCTTTACTTCATTCATTTATTTGTATGTATGTACTATTTTCACATGTAAATAATATGACTGTCTGTTTAAGGTCAGTTGCTAGACTTTAAAAATGATTGACTACCAGGTTAGAAGAAAGACAAATATTTATTTGTTCTTCTTTTACTAATCATGGTGTTTTTTCTGTCTCCAAAGTGTTTGTTTGTGTTTATATGAAAGGGTTGTTTAGACACTCGAGGCATTTAACAAAAATAACAAACCCGACTGATCTGATGAGTTTAGTAACATTTTAGTTTAGCAACTTTTGCTTGCAATTACTGTAAATATATAATTTATACTTGTTGTCTAGGATCTCACTCTTTTCCCAGCCTTGGTCAACTGTATTGGCTTTGATTCAGACAGATACAGTTGCCTTACAAAAAACATAAACCTAATATGCCATTTCTGTCAACATACGAGCAAAACACAGGCCTTGACTTTAGACTTGGCAGCTGTATAGAGGGACCAGCTCATGACTGAGGTGTGGTGTGGTAACTGGTTAAAAAATCATTTTTTCATTTTTTATAAAAAAAAGCGACTCAGAGGGGCCCCCAAATCAAATCTGCTTATGGCCCCATAAAGACTTGGGCCGGCCCTGGCCTGACCTTATACAAAACTATGAATAGAAACATTTATTGAATGCTAACCATAGTGTAACCACAGTACTTGTTGCGTCACTGTGTCTCTGTAACCTTGAACACTGAATTTGTAGTGATCATATACACTACTTTGAAACAAACAACTCACAAACACATAATTATTACTATAAGAATTCATCAAAATACAACATCATGACGTGCCACCTCAACAATGTTTAAAAACTGATTTTTTGTTGACCATTTCCCTCCGTGTCAGAACCTCTCACATCAGAGTACACACTCTCCTGTGGGGTGTCTCTCTTCCTTCTTCCTCTCATCATATTCATTACCTTTAACATCCAGTCTTGTTCCATTGCCTAACAGTATCTCTCCACATGTGGCCACTGCACAGTAGTAAGTCCCAGAATCAGAGGAGCTGAGGTTGTTCTTGGAGAGGCTGTAGACACAGCTCCGTGTAGGAGAGGGAGTCTCAGGTCTCTTCTCACACTCTTCACTCCTGTCTCCTTGGGTGTAAAGGAGTCCTGGATGGGATTTTCCTGCCCCGGCTCTGAACCAGAACACACTGTGTTGTTCTGTACAGGACTCAGAGAGGACTGAACACTGCAGAGTCACAGAGTCACCTGGATGGACTGGCTCAGACTCTGGCTGCTTCAACACAGTCTGGTAGTGAGATCTCAGAAGATGGTTACCTGAATATTTGTATACATTTATTTCCCGATTTTTGTACATAATATCGACTGCTAATAAAACATTGTTTATGAACTAGCAATGTTATACATACCTCTCACAATGACAAAGGTTCCGTTTCTGAAATCCATCCTATACTGTGTTCCGGTTGCACAGAAGTATATTCCCTCGTCTGAACTAGTTATATTTTGGATGTTTAGATCATAATTACTACCAACCATTTTTGCAGAGATACGTTTTCCCAAAAGACTTGATGTTTCTTGAAATTTCATTTGAGCCGCTACACGTTGGGGCAAATGTCCAAGAGTTTGCTTGTACCAGTACATCATTTGATCTTCTTCTGATATCACACATCGCAGTATTACAGTTCCATCGTGTTCAACTGTGGTCAAAGGAATATGTTGGAGAACATCCTCACTTTGAATCAGATCTAGAAAATGGTGTAAAAATGTTAGAGGACATCAATTTTACTCAGACTTCAACTTAACTGGACAGTCTCAGTCCGCCAGCTTGAATAAAAGATACCCACTTTTGTACCATGTTTAGTTTTCAGATTTCATAACAACATTCTTTCATGAACACAGGCTTGTTGTACTTACATATTTTAATTCCACTCATTAATAATAAGCACAATTACATGAGTTAACAACCCAACACTTTTTTAGATAGTCCGGCGACAGTAGTGATAATTGTAGATATTCAATTAGCTGTACAATTCTTAATTTGGCTAAAAAACAAACAAACCAGTTTTTCAAAACCATCAGAGATGCAGTTGGCACTGTGAAAGCTTTCTTGATAATCTGTGAATCTACAGTTGACCTACATGACACAATTCAAAAATAATGTAACTTATAAAATACACACTTACACAGTTGAGAGAGAAGAAGTACCAAGATATGTCTGATTAAGATCATCTTGGTGCTTTGCGATGATAGTTTTTCTTTTCTGACTTTTAACTCATGAGCAGAACTTTGGCCTGGATTCAGATGCAACCTGATTGGTGGAAAGAACTTCCTGTGACAAATCCACCAATAGGCTAAAGAAAGCACTTATGTACATTAAGAACATTCATTAGCATAGTCCCAGTAGTGCTTGCCTTCATGTAGGTATTCATATACACATTAACCTTTCATCTGACTGTTTATGATACATTCCTTTACTTAAAAAACAAAACAATTGATTGCCAGGTCACCATGAAGTCAAATCCATATTATGTTTCCTTTATCAAATGAAGATGCTGTTCTTTCCTGCAGTGTGTTAGTTAGTGCGTACTGAAGAGAAAAGTTTGTTAGATGTTCAAGGCATTTAACATAAAGAAGAATCCCAATTGGTTGGATGAGTCTGATCATGTTATGGTTTTCCATATTTTATTTGCAATTAAATAAATGTTGAATACATGTTTGATGTATCATTATTTCTCAGCCCCAGTCAACTATATGGTGCTGTATGGTAACAGCGCTTGTAGCTTATGCTAATTTGAACTTCATCATCATGACAACCACAACCAGGAAGTTAATCAGGTTAGCACAGTTACAATAAAAAATAACTGTAATGATATTAAATGATGATGTCCGTCAGGGGCGATTCTAGGATTAAACCTTTAGGGGTGCTAAGCCCCCAATGACAATGTGACATGAATACAGTGCCTTGCAAAAGTACAAAACCCCCTTGCTAATAACAGGCATGCAAACAGGTCAAGGGTGAAAAGGTGAGAAGGATACGGAGAACCCCCGACCCTCTAGGGGGGTCCGGGGGCATGAAAATGTATTACATTTTAAAGTTAAACGCATAAATCTGGTGCATTTTGAGAGAAAAATTAAGAGGCTTGATCAATGTAGAATCTGTGCTCGTGTAAACAATGTCATGTTCTTTTAACCATAAAGATTTTTTTTTGTATAGCATTGGTTCCAGAGCCAGTTGTAAAGTTGGGAAGCACGGGTAAAATGCTGTGTTGGCCACGGCCACGAATCACGTAGGTTACCCATTTTGGTTTCAAAAAGGTGAGGAGTTTGCATGCCTGTAAATAAATCCCTAATTTCACTGGATAACAAATCATACATTTATGTATTATTATGCAAAATATTGAATGAATGAAAAAGCTAAGGATGTCCCTTTCTTCATGAACGTTTTAATTATTAATATTTTTAGGGGTGCTGTGATCAAATTTAGGGGGGCTTGAGACCCCTAAAAAGGGTCTAAAATCGCCACTGATGTCCATTATACTGTTACAATCAAAGATCCAAAAAGCACTCTTTACTTACGCTGCTCCTTTCACAAACATTTAGAGAAACAACTTTCAGATATATGTAAAGAAACATTTGTTGGGCGCAAACATTGTAACCACAGTTCCAGTAGCATTGCAGCTCATATTACACTCTGATATGCAGACTGAAAATCTAGAACTGAAAATCACTCGGACACATTGTTAATGTCAGAGTCAATCAAATATAACATAATAAGCTAACCTCACCATAATAAGCCATCTCAACAATATTTACAAACTGATTTTCTGTTGACCACTTCCCTCCCAGTCAGAACCCCTCACATCAGAGTACACACTCTCCTGTGGGGTCTCTCTCTTCCTTCTTCCTCTTTTACCTTTCATCTCAGAGAACTGCAGAGCAGCATAGTTCAAGTCTTCACCTTCCTGTGAAGAATCACAATATATAAGCAACTGTAACATGAAAGGTACTACAAGAGAACAAAAGCCGATCATCTGCATATAAAAGCCACACATAGGCTACTTTAATCGCATCATGGAAGAGCTTATATTGTTACATTAACAAATATAGTATTTGGTTCAACTGTACCTGCCCACTAGACTGTTCTGCAGTTGTCTTGTCATGTCCGTGACAGGTTACACTCACTGTTCGATGACAAAGTCACATTCATTAGAATTCACTTCCAGGGCCTTTCTGGTACAGATGAGGATAATGATCAACACAACACATACAGCTAAAGACACCCCCAGGACGATAACTAGGACATCCACTGCTGGTTCTGGAGGGAACAACAGAAGAGGGAGGCAGCACTGATGTAGTCAAAGGTAGAGTTACACCAAACATCCATCCACCTAGACTCATGTTCATTACCTTTAACATCCAGTATTGTTCCATTGCCAAACAGTATCTCTCCACATGTGGCCACTGCACAGTAGTAAGTCCCAGAATCAGAGGAGTTGAGGTTGTTCTTGGAGAGGCTGTAGACACAGCTCCGTGTAGGAGAGGGAGTCTCAGGTCTCTTCTCACACTCTTCACTCCTGTCTCCTTGGGTGTAAAGGAGTCCTGGATGGGATTCTCCTGCCCCGGCTCTGAACCAGAACACACTGTGTTGTCCTGTAGAGGACTCAGAGAGGACTGAACACTGCAGAGTCACAGAGTCTCCTGGATGGACTGGCTCAGACTCTGGCTGCTGCAACACTGTCTGGTAGCCAGTTCTCTGAAGATGGTTACCTGTATAATTACAATGAAAAAGAACATTGCACTTGGTGACATTAACACAAATTAGGATAAAATCTGCTAATATAATATTTTAAACATCTATCTACGGTGGGATACGTACCCCTCACAGTCACAAAGGTGCCGTTTCTGAAATTCATCCCATATACTGTTCCGGTTTGACAAATGTATATTCCCTCGTCGGAACTAGTTAGATTCTGGATGTTTAGATCATAATTACTACCAACCATTTTTGCAGAGATACGTTTTCCCGAAAGACTTGAAGTTTCTTGAAATTTCATTTCATCCGCTACACGTTGGGGCAAATGTCCAATAGTTTGCTTGTACCAGTATAGCATTCGATCTTCTTCTGATATCACACATTGCAGTGTTATAGTTCCACCGTGTTCAGCTGTGGTTAAAGGAATATGTTGGTGAACATCCTCACTTTGAATCAGATCTAGAACATGGGAAAACCATTCGTAAGATGATATCATTTTCTGTCAGATATCAATTTGCCAAGGCAGAATCACTCTGCCAGCTGGGAAGAAGATATCCTCTTTAGTACCATGTTTTCCGCCCAGATTTTATTGTTTATTTTTTTCGGTAAATACAAGAATTTTGTAAAACAATATTTTCAGTCCACCAATTATTAGTCTAAAAGATTATATTGTTAGTGAAACATGTTTTTATAATCCATACACAACAGATTATCCTTGTGTCCCAATTAACTATTCATAAATCTTCAATTGGTGTAATCTAACCCAAACCAGTTATTGAAAATCAGCAGAGATGCTATTAGTACCCAGTTAATACTTAGTTTGAGTATCCACAGTTGATCTACATGTAACAATTCAAAATAGTGTAACGGATAACTGATAAAATATAGACTTACACAGCTGAGAGAGAATAAGTACACAGATATGACTGACTGAGATCATCTTGGCGTTTGCAAAGACAGTTTGTCTGTTTTCACTCATAGTTTATGAACTGAACTTTGGCCAGGATTCAGATGCAACCTGATTGGTGGAAAGGACTTCCTGTGACTTATCCACCAACAGCTGAAGAAAGCACTTATGTACATTAAGGACACGCATTAGCATAGTCCCACTTGTGCTTGCCTTCATGTAGGTATTCATATACACATAAACCCTTTGTCTAACTGTTCATGATACATCCCTTTACTTAAAAAAACTAACAATTGATTGCCAGGTCACCACAAAGAATGAAGAATAGACCTGATTGGTTGGATGTGTTTAATCATGTAATGGTTTTCTAACTTTTATTTGCAATTAAATAAATGTTGAATACATGGGGGCGGGCCATAATGGAGTGGCCACGCCCCCATTACATAATTGTAATGTTTGTGATGTCTTTTTCTCGGAGTAACACTGCCAACAGAGGAAGTGGATGGACCACGACCTACATAGCATCGCGCACGCCTGCCAAGCCCCCGGCCCCTCCAATGGGTGACCAGCCTTTCTGAACTGCTTCTCCAATGGACAATTGACGCCAATGAAGGACAAGCCCCTTAAAAGGGGCATGTTGGCACAGCAAGAGGGCGGACATTGGTGGGCATTTGTACAGTGACGAAGTTGAGTGAACAGTGGGACGAATAATGTGGTCTGGTGAAGTTGCGATCCTTGTTCTCATTTTTATCTTTTAACTTTTGTATTATTGTTGGTTTTAACCGTGGGTGTACCATCAGTGTCCTAAGCAGTGTTGTACCTAAAGCTAGCTATACGTAGACCTCTTGATTGCCGTGAAACCTCACTGTCGTTTGAAGTGCGTGTGCCTGTGTTGTGTGCGTGTGCTCACCTAGTGTATCGTGTTAACACTTTGACGTGTATAATTGCAGTGCTTATTCCACTGTGGTGTATGTGAACTGGTTTATGAAGCACATGCTGTATTAGGGCACCAGACCTGCGATCTGCTGTTTTTAGATGTATTCAATAAATTCATTATACTCAAGTTTGTGAAGTTTATCGGTGGTCACTGAAGTCCCATTCCAGATCCTTAGTTAAGAGCAAGCAATCAAACCATTACACATGTTCTATGTATAATTATTTCTCAGCCCCGGTCAACTGAATTATCTCTGATTCAGAAATACTGTACACAGTCGCCTTGTATACTTTAGATTTGGTAGCTATATAGAGGGACCAGCTCATGACTGAGAATAGGTGAGGTTTGGAAGCAGGTTTCAGTCAAAGGGTTTTGAAATATCAAACTGTCAGTTTTTGTCTTGGTGCTGCATGGAAATAGTGTATTTGATGATTGATACGGTATGCAACGGACGTGGCCACGCTCCGTCACTACAAGGCGTCGTTCGCCACTCACTGGGCTCGAACGCACGACCTCTGACTTGCCAAGCGCGACCACTACCAGCTACGCCAAATAAAAGCTAGCCCTTCGTTGACGCGGGTAGCCCATTACATACCTGAGGAGTGAGTTTCACAGGTTCACACCCGTTACATTAGCACTTGTAGCCTATACTAATTTGACCTTCATCATCATGACAACCACAACCAGGAAGTTAATCAAGATAACACAGTAACAATGAAAAATAACTTCACTGATATAAAATTATGATGGCCGTTATACTATTACAATCAGAGATCCAAAAAGCCCTCTATACTTACACTGCTCCTTTCAAAAACGTTTATAGAAACAACTTTCAAAAACATGTAAAGAAACATTTGTTGAGAGCTAACCACATTGTAACCACAGTTCCAGGATCATTGCCGCTCATACTACACTCTGATATGAAAACTGAATATCTACAACTCAAAATCCCTGTGACACATTATTTTAATATCAGAGTAAATTTAATACAACCCAATGAGCTAACCTTAACCGCTACCCTAACAACATTTATGAATTTATTTGCATTTGCCATTGATCACTTCATTTCCATTCTGAATATCTCACAGTAGTATATATATTCTGTGTGGTCTTTCTCTCATTGGTTTTGCCTCTCGTCCCAAAGAAATGCAGAGCTGCAGTTAACTTCCCTTCATATTCATCCTGTAAATGATCATAGTTCATAAGTTATGGTAACACGAAAGGTTGAAATAAATACAGTTAACAATCATAGAAAACCACAAACTCTTTTGGTGCATCCTGGTAAAGCCTACATATTTTTTTAATATTGGATGTTGTACAACACTAAAGACCTTTATCATACAGTGTATACAGTTTATGTTTTAATATTGTATGTGTACATTTATACAGCATATAAACTATATGTGTTGGTCTGGATTTAAAAAGTATATTTTTACCTGAACACTTGACTTTTCAGCAGTTTTCTTGTCATGTCCGTGAGAGGCAGCTCTCTCTGTTTAATGACAATGTAACATTAATACAAAATATTGTCTATAGCTTTAAATCCATAAATTTCCTGTTCAAACATACAACTTTTACCTTTGCAATTTTCACACACTGTCCGTGTCTTTCTGGTACAGATGAGGATAATGATCAACACAACACACACAGCCAAAGACACCCCCAGGACGATAACTATGAGATCCACTGCTGGTTCTGGAGGGAACAACAGAAGAGGGAGGCAGCACTGATGTAGTCAAAGGTAGAGTTACACCAAACATCCATCCACCTAGAATCATATTCATTGCCTACCAACATCCAGTCTTGTTCCGTTGCCAAACAGTATCTCTCCACATGTGGCTACTGCACAGTAATAAGTCCCAGAATCAGAGGAGCTGAGGTTGTTCTTGGAGAGGCTGTAGACACAGCTCCGTGTAGGAGAGGGAGTCTCAGGTCTCTTCTCACACTCTTCACTCCTGTCTCCTTGGGTGTAAAGGAGTCCTGGATGGGATTTTCCTGCCCCGGCTCTGAACCAGAACACACTGTGTTGTCCTGTACAGGACTCAGAGAGGACTGAACACTGCAGAGTCACAGAGTCTCCCGGATGGACTGGCTCAGACTCTGGCTGCTGCAACACTGTCTGGTAGTGCGATCTCTGAAGATAGTTACCTTAATGTTTACAATGAAAAAATCATAAATACAACATAGCCTGCTCATAAAATATTGTTTCCAGATTACAATGTTATACATACCCCTCACAGTCACAAAGGTTCCGTTTCTGAATTCCATCCTATACTGTGTTCCTGTTGCACAGAAGTATATTCCCTCGTCTGAACTAGTTATATTTTGGATGTTTAGATCATAATTACTACCAACCATTTTTGCAGAGATACGTTTTCCCAGACTTGAAGTTTCTTGAAATGTAATTTGTGCCGCTACACGTTGGGGCAAATGTCCAAGAGTTTGCTTGTACCAGTACATCATTTGATATCCTCCTGATATCACACATCGCAGTATTACAGTTCCACCGTGTTCAACTGTGGTCAAAGGAATATGTTGGTGAACATCCTCACTTTGAATCAGATCTAGAAAATACAGGAAGAATTTATTAGAGGACATCAGTTTTACTCAGACTTCAACTTAACTGGGCAGACTCAGTCCGGCAGCTTGAATAAAAGGTACCCACTTTTGTACCATGTTTAGTTTCCAGATTTCATATCAACATTGCTTCATGAACAAAGGCTTATAGTATTTACATATTTTAATTTCACTCATTATAAATAAGTACAATTACATGAAATAACACCACAACACTTTTTTAAATAGTCCATCAACAGTATTGATTATTGTAGATATTCAATCAACTCAACAATTCTTAAATTGGCAACAAAAAACGTTCTTGATATTCTGTGAATCTACAGTTGACTTACATGAAACAGTCCAAAATAATGTAAATGATAACTGATATAATACACACTTACACTGTTGAGAGAGAAGAAGTACACAGATATGTCTGATTAAGATCATCTTGGTGCTTTGCATGATAGTCTTTTCTGACTTTTAACTTATGAGCAGAATTTTGGCCAGGATTCAGATGCATCCTGATTGGTGGAATGGACTTCCTGTGATGTATCCACCAATAAGCTAAAGAAAACGTTGAGGTGCATTAGAAATATGCATAACTGTAACGGATAGTAGGTTTAGCTCTGATCCTTGAGGCACACAACCAACACGGTGAAATAGTTTACAAATACAACTTTATTAATATACAGTTCTAAAACAACAGAAGACCTAGTCAGGAGCAAATCGCAGCTCCGCACCTGGTGCCAAAAGCTAATGTTAGCAAATCCACAGCAATTCACAGCAAGTTCACAGCAAAACCCACAGCAATACCCACAACACTGCAAAACATAATCGTGCACCATAAATGTATGCCGCAAAACGGCGATAGGCTCATAACCCCCAGTCCCTCACAGCAATAGCATAAAATATAAATTAATATAAAAGTAGAGCACTTATGAGAGGATTCGTCCAGCTATGCCACCAGTCCAGACACCACTCACGACCCAGCTGATGACTCAGGGCTCCAGTGTAACGCAGCCGCAAGCGCACCGCAGTTCCACCAAAACTGTCCTTTCACAGCGGTGGCGTGGGTACGTTTCCCACAGAACTTTGCTGCAGAAATAGAGGGCGTTGTATGTCTCTTGGCGGTGCTCACGATACCAGTGTTCTCTAGCGTTTCCTTGACGTTGTTTCTTTGAGTGCGTTGTATTTGTCCTTCTGCTCGATCGTTGCTCGAACGGTTGCTGTGTCCCACTACGTGGGGGTTCGTACTAGAGTCCTTCACGGGCGCCTGCCACCAACCAGGGATCTCACTCGTCGTCAATGACTAGTTTTTCGTCGTCCGGCGCGGGCCCCGGAATCTTTTCGTCGTCCGAAGCGGCTCTCCAAAAGCTCTCCCGTTGGGAGGACACAGTGGTGTTTATGCGCTGCCCAACCAATCCCGAGGGTTCCCAATCAGCCAGCAATTAGGGACACCTGTAGAGGGATGTCACAAGCACACACACAATACGCACAAACAGACAGACTGCCCCACCCCCAAACACATTTTCATGGTGGACCTTTTGCCCCCGTTACATAACCACATGCTTGCCCCCTCATTCATTTGTTTGTATGTACTATTTCACATGTAAATAATATGACTGTCTGTTTAAGGTCAGTTGCTACACTTTAAAAAAGGATTAACTGCCAGGTTACAAGAAAGGCAAATATTTGTTTTGTCTTCCTTTTCTAATCATGGTGTTGTTTCTGTCTCCAAAGTGTTTGTTTGTGTTTGTATGGAAGGGTTGTTGAGATGCTCAAGGCATTTAACATAAATAACATACCCGACTGATCTGATGAGTTTAATAACATTTTAGTTTTGCAACTTTTGCTTGCAGTTAAATATATAATTTAAACTTGTCTATAAGATATCGTACTTTTCCCAGCCCCTGGTCAACTGTATTTGCTTTGATTCAGACAGATATAGTTTTCTTACAAAGGACATAAACCTAATGTACCATTTCTGTCAACATATGAGTAAAACACAGGCCTTGACTTTAGACTTGGTAGCTCTATAGAGGGACCAGCTCATGACTGAGAAGAGGGGAGGTGTGGTAACTAGCCACGGAATCTTGTTTTTTTTTATATCATTACTGGTCAAGTTCAGTTGGTGCTGAATGGCAACAGTATTTGTAGTGTCCTGTGACTGTCAACGTTATGACAACCACAACCAGGAAGAGGAAGAGACATATCTGCTTAAGAGGTTAGGGGTGTCTGATTTTGCAGGCTAATACAGCCATTATACATCCGTAGGGATTGTATAAAAGGACACATAATTACTAGTAATAACGTCCAGTAAACTACCTGCATGCAGACTGCTACAGAAAGTGATAACTAAGTACCTCATACACGGCATAAATCACTTAATACTGGTGTTTATTAATACAACTTAGTTATATTTAATAACCCCAAATCACAGTGAATTAGCCTAACCTTATACAAAGCTATGTATGGAAACATGTATTGAATGCTAGCCACAGTGTAGCCACAGTGTAACCACAGTACTAGTTGCATCACTGTGCCAGAGAGTAACCTTGCACACTGAATATTCTAGTGACCCCATAAACTATTTTGAAACAAATAAATCACAAACACATAATTTTTTTATCAGACTTAATACAATACGACATAATAAGCTAACCTAAACTGCCACCTCAACAATGTTTACAAACTGATTTCCTATAGACCACTTCCCTCCCAGTCAGAACCCCTCACATCAGAGTACACACTCTCCTGTGGGGTCTCTCTCTTCCTTCTTCCTCTTTTACCTTTCATCTCAGAGAACTGCAGAGCAGCATAGTTCAAGTCTTCACCTTCCTGTGAAGAATCTCACTACATAAGTAACTGTAACACAAAATGTACTACAAGAGAACAAAAGGAGATCATCTGCATATAAAAGCAACACAGCTACTTTAATTGTGTGATGGAAGAGCCTATTATGTAATATTAATGAAAATAGTATTTGGTTCAACTTTACCTGGCCTCTTGACCGTTCTGCAGTTGTCCTGTCATGTCCGTGACAGGTTACACTCACTGTTCGATGACAAAGTCACATTCATTAGAATGAACTTCCAGGGCCTCGTACCAAAATTGCCGTCTATAGCTTTTAACATTCCATAAATCTTCAATTCAAATATACTACTTTTACCTTTACAATTCTCACACACTGTCCGTGTCTTTCTGGTACAGATGAGGATAATGATCAACACAACACACACAGCTAAAGACAACCCCTGGACGATAACTATGAGATCCACTGCTGGTTCTGGAGGGAACAACAGAAGAGGAAGGCAGCACTGATGTAGTCAAACGTAGAGTTACACAAAACATCCATCCACCTAGACTCATATTCATTACTTACCAACATCCAGTCTTGTTCCATTGCCAAACAGTATCTCTCCACATGTGGCCACTGCACAGTAGTAAGTCCCAGAATCAGAGGAGCTGAGGTTGTTCTTGGAGAGGCTGTAGACACAGCTCCGTGTGGGAGAGGGAGTCTCAGGTCTCTTCTCACACTCTTCACTCCTGTTTCCTTGGGTGTAAAGGAGTCCTGGATGGGATTCTCCTGCCCCGGCTCTGAACCAGAACACACTGTGTTGTCCTGTACAGGACTCAGAGAGGACTGAACACTGCAGAGTCACAGAGTCTCCTGGATGGACTGGCTCAGACTTTGGCTGCTGCAACACTGTCTGGTAATCGGATAAGTGTTGATTTGTACCTAAAGTGAACATTTAATCATCAATAACAAACTACTTTGTATTCTGTAAAAGCATTTTTACATTTCCTTTTTTCTTGTTTGGTATATTTACCTTCAATAATCAAAAGGGTCCCATTTTTTAAATGCATGTCGTAGCCTTCAATGACTGCACAATAATAAATAGCTTCATCCGTTTGGCGGGTTTCATTCAATAAAAGACGATAACTCATATCTTTTTCAGACTTCTCCACTTTGAGATGTTTGTTATTATATTTGTCATAGTATTCAGGTACTTCTTGATGTTTCAGCATCCTTGCAATTGCTTGAGGAGTTTCCCCTATTGTTTGCTTAAACCATAAAAAGAATCCTTGATCAAATTCCTGCTCAGACAGAACACAGTAGAGAGATGTAGGGTCACCTAATTGAACCTTTGTCACTTGGGTTTGTCGTTGAGACTTGTTGCGTTGGATCACACCTAAAAAACATGACAGAATTAGTCAAATATTAAATATTACACAATTGTAAATACTTAACAAAATATATAAACTATAATATACACATTATATTAAATACATCTTAAGGGTTTTTTCATACTAATTCAAGGTGAAATGTCATCATGACATAATGTAACATCATTGACATCATTGAACACATCAAGCGTGGAGTGTACTCACATATAATCAAAAAAACCTTTATTACAGTCATAATTCCAACCATCTCGACTTGTAACTTTCTCTCCCTTGATGTAGTAGTCCTCTTGTCGTAAAATACCGTGAATAATGTCAATTATTTTAATTTATAGACAGGTCTACAGTGAAAACCTGACCTGATTGGCTAGCTACGTTGGTTTAAATAGGACACTTCCTGTTACATTTCCAAAACAACAACGTAATTGGTTGCCTTTCCTCAAACACTGTCTCTTGTGGGTTTCTCTTGTCTGATGTGGAATAGTGCTTGTAATTTTGCATACGTTACTTATGGATGCGTACATCATCTACAATAGGCCATTAAGAACCCTGCTAAGCATTGGATTTTAAAAGAAAATTCTTTGTTTAAGCTAGACAGTCATAAACCAACAGTTAAACTGAAGAGAACGTCGAATATGTTCCCAGTATGGATCAACTTGATTACATGTCTTAAGTTAAACAATTGTGCTCTTGTGCGGACTACAGAACCATTTTACTGAAGCGTGGACTTCAGGTGCCAAGTAGAGATACGTAAGACTTGTGAGCCTTCAGTGTGACCTTACTGCAACAAACTGCTTCTATGAAGGTTTATATGATTTAAAGGGGCAATTGACTGGGTTTTTGGGGTATTTCACACTGTTCCTTAAGGTCTCCGAATAGGGTATGTAACATTGGTTGGGTTGAAAATGGCCCGGGTGCTGTTCTATGCCCTCTGACAGATCCTCTGAAATGTTCCCGGGAAAAAACACAAGCTTTTCTCATTTTATGGTATGCTCATTAATATTTAGATAAGCTTCGCGCTGATTGGTTGGTTATCAACGAGTGAAGCTGGCAGCAAAAACGCAACACGGCCAACAGCAGCACTCGCTGAAACACCGAAGTTGGAGACTTGAAATAAAAACGCGCAAATAAATCTATTGTGTCTACACAACACTGTTTTCAACAGATTGACTATATATCATTTGAAATGATAACATTACTTGTTTCCACTTCTGTTGTTGAAGCAAACTGGATTGATTTAGGTGGGTAGAACGTTAGGCTACAGCTTAGCAACTAAACCATATCGTGATTCTACTCGGCTTCAGTTAGTTAGCTAGGCTAGCTATCTTATATCTATCTTATCTTATATCTTGCTGTAAAATAACATGACAAAGATCTGGACAAACATGCATCGTGAATTGTAGATTTTCATTACACAGGTTATTTATTTGAATGAAACACAGTCAGGAACATGAATCAACGTTAGCCCCCTTGACAATAAACTAGGCTAAATTATCACACATTCTACCTATGCTCTTGCTAACTAGCAAGCTAAACTTGTTTACATGCCTACAGTCTAGGTGTTACTAGTAACAGTTAATAGCAATGCTAACGTATCCTGTATCTAGAACCTGCCTTTCTCCAGTTCTTTCAAATAGATTATCTAGACAGGTGTTAGCAATAAGCCAGACTGCAGTTGGTTTTCTGGCTATTTTTCGGAAGCTTCCCTTCTAATGCCGACTACAGCTAGTCTAGCTAGAGTCATTTGATGTGTGTAGAAACGTATTTAGCATTCTACCTGGTATGCTATATACAGGAAACGTTAGCATTGCTAATAACTGTTAGCACAACATCATACTGTCCTTAGCTTGCGGTTGCAATGAGCATACGGTTGGAACAGCACCTCTTTCCAGGTTCAGCTTCCTAGCATATCCTGCTTGAAATTGTCCAAGGTTGTCAAAACTGTCTTGGGTGAAATGTTAAGAGCAAATGAATGATTGAGTGTCGAACTTCGCCGGGATCTTCTCATAGACAACAGCAGCCATGCCTGTTGAATGTTTGGCTCCTTGGGAAGACTGTGAGTGTTAGCCTTCCCTGTACAGCCTGGAACACAGCATTTACGACCGTGGTCCATTTTCAATATCCTTGTTATAATTCAAAATGTTCTTCTTTGTAATTCCTTATAAGTAGCCTACACAGAGCAGCGCGCAGCTAAACTAGTATCTGAGATAGACGCTACCTCGGGCTGGTCTGGATGTAAATTCTGGGGCGTGACAAAGATACAGACCAGAGCCAATAAGAGGGCGATCACCGGTCCTACGTAGGACCGGTGGCTTTGTTGAAAAGCTAGCGTTTTACAGCCAAATTTTTTCTTTTTGAGATTTGAATAGGAAAGAGGTGTCAATGGACTTTGATATTCACGGTATGTTCAGTTTACCCTCCGAACTGTCGTTTTTCAACAATGACAAGGTAAAATCGGTTTTGCAGTCAATTGCCCCTTTAAGGGTTAAATACATTGACCATTTTTAAAACCCTTTCATTTACAATAGGACTAACTTACACTTTGGAGAAAGAAACTGCACACATACAAACATGTATTTGCCTTTTTTGTGACCTGGTAGTCAATTGTACTTCAAAGTGTAGAGACTGACTGTGAACAGACAGCTGGTTCCTATATGTGACTACATGCACATATATATGCAAATAAAAATATAAAAATAAACGTAAACACTAGTAGGACTATGCTAATGCAAGTAGATCAGTGTTTTCTTTATCTTATTGGTTGATATACTGTAAGTCAAAGGACCTCCCTTCCACCAATCAGGTTGGCTTTCAATCAAGTCAAAAACTAGAAATTTCTGCCCATAAGCTACAAGTCAGGCAAGACAAACTATCATCGTAAAGCACCAAGATGATCTCAAGCACACTTTTCTGGGTATTTCTTCATTCTCATCTGGGTAAGTGTGTGTTTAATCAGTTATCAGCAGCACATTTTTGGATGGTTCCATGTAGATCAATTGTAGATTCTGAAATAACAGAGAAAGTATTTACAGAGCCAACCCCAGCTCTGATGAATTTCCAAAACTGGTTTATTGACAGTTTAAGATTTGTAGAAAGTTAATTGAATATCTACAATGATCAATATTGTCAATGGACTATCTAAACAAGTGTTATGTGGTTATCTCATGTAATCATACTTCTTAATTATTGGAGTGATTTAAAGTTGATGTCCTTCAACAAATTATTCCCCATGTTCTAGATCTGATTCAAAGTGAGGATGTTCACCAACATATTCCTTTGACCACAGCTGAACATGGTGGAACTGTAACATTGCAGTGTGTGATATCAGATGACTATCGAATGCTATACTGGTACAAGCAAACTATTGGACATCTGCCCCAACGCGTGGCGGTTCGAACAAAAATTCAAGAAACTTCTATTATTTTGGGCGAACGTATCTCTGCAAAAATGGTTGGTAGTAATTATGATCTAAATATCCAAAATATAACTAGTTCAGACGAGGGAATATACTTCTGTGCTACCGGAACACAGTATAGGATGGAATTCAGAAACGGAACCTTTGTTACTGTAAGGGGTATGTATAACATCGTAATCTGGAAACAATATTTTATGAGCAGGCTATGTTGTATTTATGATTTTTTGGGGGTAAATATTCAGGTAACCATCTTCAGAGAACTGGCTACCAGACAGTGTGGCAGCAGCCAGAGTCTGAGCCAGTCCATCCAGGAGACTCTGTGACTCTGCAGTGTTCAGTCCTCTCTGAGTCCTGTACAGGACAACACAGTGTGTTCTGCTTCAGAGCCGGGGCAGGAGAATCCCATCCAGGACTCCTTTACACCCAAGGAGACAGGAGTGAAGAGTGTGAGAAGAGACCTGAAACTCCCTCTCCTACACGGAGCTGTGTCCTCAGCCTCTCCAAGAACAACCTCAGCTCCTCTGATTCTGGGACTTACTACTGTGCAGTGGCCACATGTGGAGAGATACTTTTTGGCAATGGAACAAGACTAGATGTCGAAACTGAGTGGAACTTGTCAAGTAGGTTAAGAGAGATTCAGTCTTTTATCCGTTTGAGATACAACATTTGACCAAAAAATATATACAAACATAACCTGAAGTATTTCCTCATCTGCTGTGAACTCTTATTTATGTTTTTTCAGAGACAACTCTGGTTGTGATCATACTTGTCTTGGCAGTGGTGCTAGTCTTGTGTGTGCTCTTCATCATCTTTCTGGCTTGTACCATAACTAAACATCAAAGCTCAGGTAAGTGTAGAGGCAAGTCACATGATAACTTTTATTATTACTTTGCAATATGGTCATCAACACCAACAGCTGAAATTTCCTGTTTGATTTGTTGTCATAGTGACCCTCTCTGTGAAAGACGAACGCAGCACACGGGATCAGTCCAATACTCAGGTATTGTTTAGTTTTTCTCTTATGTTTGCCTCCCTCCAGTCAATACAAAAGTTTTTTTTTTAAATCAATATTAATTACAACAGTTAGTTGAAGCACATGTTGCTCCTTGGTACAGTATTCATACAATAAGTACAAATGACACACAAACAATTCTCAAATATTGCTCAGATACATGGCTCAAACAGACAGTGAGCATCTCTCAAGTGTCCCACTGTGGCCTACTGTGCAACAGGGACATGTAATATAGTATAAGACAACAGCTTTATTATGATACAGTGACACAGGCTATGCTGTCATCCATAGGATAGAGATGCAGATATGTTGAATTACGCGGCTTTAAGTTTCTCTGAGCGGAAACCTAAAAGAAGAAATGAAACGAGAGGAACAACACCTGCACCAGATGTGTACTCTGATGTGAAATATAACATAGTGCAATGAGATGTAGCTTAAGAAAGCCTGTTTCAGAACTGCGTAATTGGTGGTTATAAATTGGGATCCCTCAAACCTTGTCTTTCCAACATCACAGCATTCCTCGTAGGATGAGATTTTACTATATTTGTGAGACATTATTCATGTTGTTCATGTTGTTACTCATGTTGTTCATAAAAAAAAAAATATCCAACCATTTGCCAAATAAAAACTACATTTCAGCATGTACACTATCCCATTGTTCATCTGTACTTATTGAGTAGTCAAGTCAGATGTCTTTGTGTGGCACAGTGGCAAAAGCAGACAAAGGTGGAGTTAAGTCCCAGAATGGTCTGACTTCCTGCCTTCAGCATTGTCTACCTTCCCTTAAGTCAAGACCTAAGACACATATAGCCTTGTCTGACAGGCTAGCTCAGCACACTGTACTGATGATACGCGTTGGGTGTTGAAACCAGAGTTTCATCACCCATGGCTCTTTAAAGGTCCAAACGGTTTCACTTAGTTCAACTAGATAAATCTCCACTCCAAACCACCAAATTCAGAAAATGTTTTTATTTCATGAAGCACTCCAAGGAGATGTGCTCTGACTACTACTGCTCATGGCATGGTACATTAGTGAGAAAGGTCAATGTCGCAAACAGAGAAAATGAATTCACATGACATGCCTTACATCTCCCAAAAGTGAAATGGCTAAACGTTTCACCACGACACCCAGACACACTACTGAGGCCTTGAGACTCGTCTCTGCACGCAGATCCAGACACAAGCACACTTCCGTGTCTGTGTACGCGTACCGCACCCAGACAACACTCGCCTGTCCTGAGACCCTGCAGAGCTGCTTACCACTTCAAAGCAAAGGTTGTGAGCGTGAACGCAGGGTGAATGCAGGCAGCGAGCGATGTGGAAAATGTTGTACGCGATGCTTGTGATCATAACCCAACCTTCCCCTCTACACACACACACACGCACACACACACCTATCCACATTTACATCATATTCTGACCAAGTCCAGGTTTCCATTCGGAAGATCATTTTAACAGACTGTCACACTAGACAGCGTTGACCTTTATGACTTTAACACTAAAGATCGACATAGGTGGGTAGGGTAGGTACTTTATTGAAAATAGCTGTCCCTCATGCAATGAGGAAAATTGCACCGTCACAGCAAGCAAGATAAAATAGAAATGAATACAAAATAAGACAGGCTAAAATTGCACAGGGTTGAACACAGGGCTGGACACTGGGTAATACACAGGGAATGTACAAAATAGACACAAAACTGTGTGTATGTTTCTGCACTTGTGTGCATGTGGCACCGTGCTTATGCATGACCAATCGAACTCGCTTCCATAGCACATTGATCTCAATTCAAAACTTTAACCCTGAATCCTGTTTTCTTACTTGATTTGTTTGTAGTTTGCAGCAGTATGTTAGACATCATTTGCACGCCCACGCTTGGTGAGCTGAAGGCTAGTGAAGACCACTGGAGATGCATGCAGGGGCGTAGCTTGTGGTTAGAAGTCTCTGCACTTTGGACCAACCGCTGGTTTGATGACTCAGAACTGTCCTGGCTTTAGCGGCTGTTCTAGGTAACCATGGAGGCATTGAAAGCAACGTTTAAAAACAGCAAAAGGAAGCTCTGATTTTCTGTATAGATTGTGTTTACTTGTTTAGGCAACATCTTCACATACTGATACATATATACAGTATATATATATATATATGTGTGTATTATTATAGTTACTGACCAAATGCATAAATTGATTGTGTCTGGTCTGAATGAATACAATATTCAGGGAGGAGCTGATTGTGGGAACATGAGTCATGAAGGAGGTTATGAAAGAAGCAAAAAACACCTTTTAGTGGGTCCTTTTCATGCCTCAGTTTCCCATGAGCAGTTATCAACAAGATGATGGTCCATCAACATGAACAAACTGGTCCACTTGTTGCTTGTGCTGACTGTTTCCTTATAGAGCATATAAATTATGGGGAAATGTGATTAAGAACATTACCTGTGTAGTTTATGAAGGGAAAGCAATAAATACACTAATGACAAATATCTACGCCTCATGCTAATTATGATTTCACTCAGTTGCAGCTCTCAACTCATTTATACAACTGTTGAATGTAAGAAATATCTCACTGTCATTGTTTGCAAGCTTGTTAAGGTGTTAAAGTGCGCATACGGTGGTTTCCACGCATACTGTGCTGCGTGTGAGATAGAGTGTGACACTAATTATAGACCCTGAGAATTCACACCTCAACTGACGTACAAACCACACGAACATTGAAGTTTCCATGCATCGTTTTCCTCACCTCTGAGGTGTTCCTGTCTTTGACTATGTTACCGTGAAAGAACGTAATTATAGATATTGACACAAGCAGGTGTGTCTTTCTGTGTGTGTGTGTGTGTGTGTGTGTGTGTGTGCGTGCGTGGATAACAACAACCAAAAAAAGGGAAAACTTAAAGTTCCTCATCTCTAACACACATTCCACACACACACGCATGCACACACGCACACACACACGCATGCACACACACACACACGCATGCACACACACATAAATGCACACACACATGCACACACACACACACGCATGCACACACACACACACACACATGCACACACACACACACATGCACACACATATGCATGCACACACACACATGAATGCACACACACTGGTCGTCAACTGTCCTTGAATGAGCATCTCTGAAATTCTTGAACAAATGAGACAGGGGGTTTAGTACACAACTGTTATCTAATTTTAACATAATACTCTATGTAATATCTGTCACTGTTACCTCACCATCCTGATATAATGGCAATCCCCACCTATACATTATTACATTGAATAATATGTAATATTATGCACTTCTATAATATAATAAAAATAATATGAACATTGAGGTGTTGGTTCCCAATGTATCATAAATCTGACATTTGTATAAAAAAGTGAAATTATGAAGGCCAGTGCAATCCTTGCTGTTGTATGACCAGTCAACATTTCAACACTGTATGTATGGGGCATGTTGCCAACATCCTCATTTTATAGTTATGATCGGGCGCACGTAAGCCAATGAAAATGACCCGAGGAGGAAATGACATCAGAGACATGAGAGGTTTGCCATGGACAATATTCGGTCTGTAAATAATCAATAGCACCATCTGGTGTCTGATCTGGAGGGCCAGTTCCACATTCCTGACAGCCAAAGCCCAGGCCTCAAGGCCTTTTAATGTGTCTGTGTGTGTGTCCTTATCACCATAGCGACTGTATACTGTATATCCCATTGCAGCAAAAACATAATCATAGAGGAATCTCAACTCGTAGAACAAAAGGTAGCTAATACATTTGTTCTTGTTTTGCTAGGACTACAAGATCTTAAAAACTACAAATCAGTTTTTCTTGAGTTTTTAATAAAGAAACAGAAAAATACTGTTTGGATTACCCAAAAACTTGACAACACCTTGATGCAAAAGCTGTGCTATTTTCACAGAAACGGAATGTGACACATGGTTATCGAGAGTGGTGAAAATGAATTGGGGTCATGGAATTTTATCTACAACACAATTTAAAAGAGATTATTTGACTTTTGAAACCAACGCAATTAGATTTACATTTACATTTAGACATTTAGCAGACGCTCTTATCCAGAACGACTTACAATAAGTACAGGGATATTCCCCCCGAGGCAAGTAGGGTGAAGTGCCATGCCCAAAGGACACAACATCATTTGGCACGGCTGGAAATTGAACCGGCAACCTTCTGATTACCAGCCCGATTCCCTAACCGCTTAGCCACCTGACTCCCGAGATCCAACTAATCAATTAGAATCGTGCAACTTGATAGTCGACAGCACAAATGATTGTAATAGTGTTGGTGTAATACTGTTGAGATTTCAATAGATCCATGACCCCTAAACACAGCCCATCCACCCCTCACACAAATGTGCTATTCTATTTATCATACATCGTTTAGATATGAACGCCTTAGAGCCACATATACAGACCCTAACAAACAAGGGATGTGGCTACTTGACTCCACAGAAAGTGTGCTTCAACATTTACATACATTCTTTGTGTTGCCCATAGTTACTGGTGTTTTTTGTATACCAGCAACCATAACAACCACATATCATCCTCATAGCTTTTCAGGCCATTATCTTTCTTCTCCCTTGTTAAGTTTATCTTTCTAACTCCCCCACTCTCTTCTTGTGGTTAAGCACACCTCTATCTGTTGTTGGGCTACTTTTGTTTTGATGCCTCGAAGTTTCACATCCTCTGACAACTCATGGCATTTGTCTTCAGTGTTGCTCATCACTAACGTCATCAATCATCTCTCATCCCTTGGTCGGCATTCACACAGTTCTTACATGACATCTTTAACTTTCATTGATCCCAAAGGCCATTTTACTCCCAGATCTCATTTAACAAAGCTCACTAGGTTTTTTGTTTTGTTGCTTTTAGTAAAAGTAGAAAAGTTTGAATACTGCAAAAGCATCATTACGAAACATCCCATCTCAACTACACTTCCTGCCTTCACCCAAACCAACCGCCCTGTCTAAGCACACACACACACACACACTGTAGCATTTCAAAACTTTACATTAATAAATACAAGTAAAATACCATTCAAATAAATAAATAAACATAATAAATAAAAGTCAAAGTATGTGCCTGCAGTTCAGGTTAAAAACAAGAAACAATCTCAATTTCAGTTACTTTACTTACACAACATTCTGTGTGGGAAGATTTCATTGGTGCACATTTGATTTAAGTTTTTGGGGTTTGTGTTAAACAGCTGTAGCAAAATACAAGGTTACCAAAGTTGATCCTTAGTTATTTGGAGATAAATGAGATGCATGCCAGTGAAAACGTTTAGGGAAGCAAAAACAACAACATCTATGGAGTGTCTGTGTTTGTGCCCATCGCAGTATAATCTCAGTTATAAAACAGTTTAGAACAGTTGAGATGTTTATTGCTGGCTTTATACCTTGAGAATAGAAAGATTCAATAAAATAATGAACGGTCATTCCATGAAGAAAAAAAAACATTTTAGATTGTGAATTTTTTTCCCCAATATTTTAAGGAAAGTATCGGACATTTGGATATTGTGCCATCTCATAATGTCCATGTTGTGTAAAAGCGGTCTTAAAAAAACTTTAACTGGATCATAACCCTTGTGCTTTATTATAATAGAAACTCCATATTATCCTGCCCTAACCCTACATGTGAATTGAAAACGTTTCTCAAATCTGTTAAAAGGACACAAAGTTCCACTTTTCGTGGAATGACCCCTTGATCCTGCCCCCCCCAAAAAGTGTGCTTAAAAAACCCAACTACACGAAACACGCTTTCTCCACTCGTCTTGCTGTAGTAACTTGCTATCTCCACACGGGGGCCCCAGTCACCATAAAACACAAAGAGAACAGAACAATAAAAGAGAATGTTGGCCGTGAGCTGGAAGACCTAGCTTTGTTTTTGTTCCACTTGGATCCATTGCGTTCCCTCACGCGGGGGGGCTTGAGGGGGGGTGTGGGCACTCGTGGGGGCTTGCTGTAGGGCGGAGAGTAGGGCCCGTTGTCTGGCCAATCATCGCTGTATCTCTCGCCTTTGTCTCCTCCCCCAGAACCGCTGCCCTCCTCACCTGCAATGGGGAAAATGACAAGGAGAGTGAATTAGCGAGCGAGTGAATTAGCGAGCGAGTGAATTAGCGAGCGAACGAATTAGCGAGCGAAAACGACGACGAGAGGATACACTCACTGTCCACAAAGTCCGTGTCCTGACCAGCCTGGGCGTGTCTCAGCTTGTTGGTGGCCACTCGCAGCTCCATGATCAGCTGTCTGGTCCTCACATCTGGCCTGGCGATGTCCACCTCCACCTCTGGGTTGTTGATCTGACTGACCAGACCGTCACCCGTCACATCAGGGAGGTACCTGACCAAGACACACACACACACACAAATATGACTCTACAAACATAGAGTTATACCCATTACTTGATCCTCAAATGCACACACAGCCAGACATTTACTGTATTTAATCGTTTGAAGACACACTGTCAGCACACAGACAAGGGCAGTGCGTTTTCTTTAATATTCTAAAAGTGTATTGCACACACCTAGCACCAAAACTCCATGTCTCCAAGGCTACACATCTTTCTACAATTTTTTTCTCTTTGACCCTCTCCTCGTCACACCCCCTCCCCTTCCCCCTCCCCTTCCCCCTTCCCCCTTCCCCCTCCCCCTCCCCCTCCCCCCTCCCCCCTTCCCCCTTCCCCCTCCCCCTCCCCCTCCCCCTCCCCCTCCCCCTCCCCCTCCCCCTCCCCCTCCCTCTCCCCCTGTCACGCACCCACACACACTCTCCCTCTCTCTCTCTCTCCCTCTCTCTCACACACACTCTCCCTCTACCCCTGTCACCCACACACACACACACACCTTCCTCTGGTCTGTCCGTTCCAGCAGCGCTCCTCGTTGGTGACGTCGGTGGCGATGTTCTGGTCGTTACAGATGGTGTGTGGGAGAGAGACCCAGAAGCCCCGCATGGGCCTCAGCCTCTCTCTTAGGTCGGAGACCTACGCGTGGGAGGGGAGGAAGCAGACTGAGTCACACATCCATTTCTGTCCGCCGCTGCTGCTCAGCGTATGGACGCGAGGCAGACTACAAACAAACATTCGTCCGTCAATGTTCGCATGCGGCTGAACGATGTCGTTTCTCGAATCAGAGCCCCAACCGCCCCCTTCCAGCTCCAGGCTTTTTAACACATTTTAATGAAGCAGATTTTCCCTCATCTTCCTCCTTTTCCTCTCTTCCACCCGCCCCCTTACTTACTCCCCACACTCACCAGTCGGTCCAGATTGGTGCCTGCGGCGGTGGTGGGCTTCTCCTCTGGGGTGTAGGTACGGAAGGGTCTCCTGTTGGCCCCCGGCTCTTGGGGTGAGCGCTTGGACCGCCCCGGGGCGGGCCTGGGGTTACCACAGCCCTGGAACACCTGTGCACGGAAGGTCAAGCGTTGTCATTACTTTCCATCAGGTCACATCTGACATTCACCCACCCGACACAACCTGCATGCGGCCCCTCTGCCCTACGCCCTTCGTCCTTGCCTTGGTGGAGGTGGTGATGCTGTTCTCCTGCATGTGCATGATGGCCTCGGACACCTTGACAGAGATGGAGTCTGCCGCCAGCTCCATGTTGAAGGGCCCCTCAAGCTTCTCAGACACCTGGTACAGAGCGTCTGACAGGGGAGACACATACGGGATGAGATGGGGGAAGTACTCGAACGCGGAAAGCCGAGTGAGAAAAGCTCAGGGGTAGAACATTTGACTGTAGAGCAACAGATCCCAGGTTCAAATTCACCCCCCCCCCCCCATTTACGTCACTTTGAAAGATAGTCTACCAGATGAATACTTTACTAAATCTACAGGCAAACCAGAAACCTACCCTGTACAGAGATAGAGATGGTGATCGATAACGAGAAATTCTATCGAAATTCTGGTTCTGATGGAGATATAAAGTGATCGATATAGAAATAAAGAAAACCAACACCCTCTACATAACCCCGCCTCCAAGAACGCCATGCTCCTCCACTTACCAATAAAATTGTTCCATTCCGTGTCCAGGTCTGCCTGATTGGCCAGGCAGCCCTTCATCACGTTGAGGCAGAAGGAGTGGCAGGGCCTCAGGGAGGGGAAGCCTCGGCAGAGTGGGCAGTACCACTGACGCATCAATGCTCGGGAGCACTCTGTGCTGGGACTCAGCTGGGAAGGAGAGAGGAGAAGGATAAACCAAAGAAGAAGAAAAAGCCTGAATGCTGTTTATTGAACATTCAGTCATTTGGCAGACGTTCTTATCCAGAGCGACTAACAGTAAGTACAGGGACCTTCCCCCAGAGGCAAGTAGGGTGAAGCGCCTTATACAAGGACAGAACGTCATTTGGCACAGCCGGGAAACGAACTGGCAACCTTCTGATTAATAGCCCGACTCCCTAACCACTCAGCCATCTGACCCCCGAAGAGTCAAACTGAAGACTGGTATGACGTACTGTATACATAGTATTTAACCAATGTCACCGCAAACCACAATTAACTTCAAGACATACCTTGGCTGCTTTGTTGACAATGTCACGCCCCGTAGCTAGCCCTTGTGCTAGGGCTCTAGCAGCTATGAATGCTCTGGACACCTGAAAGTACAAGAAAGACATACATTTTCAAACAGAACCAACAAACCCACAACCATGTTTATGTTCTGAGGTGATCCCAACATCCGGACTCACCTGAACCCGCAGTTTTCGAGGCACGTCCCCGAAGGGTTGCAGCTGCTCTGCGTGTTTGCTGACACACTCCAGGTACTCCTCACTGAACTGGTACTGGGGGTTGACCAGGGAGAAAACACGCTCCACTAGTCTAGACCAGAAGTCTGTCAGCACCTCGGACAGGCTCACACTGCCCCCTGTGGACCGCGGCGGGAAGTGTCACTGAAAACTGATTTTAGGTGAGACCTTGAATCTGTCTAAGTCCTATTACTTATAATCTCACCACTGTTAGTCACAATGAGCACTGTTGTAGAATCTCAATCGCAAATGTTAGCCGACTATTAATTTTTTTTTTTAATATACATTTATTTATCTAAATGCCCTCTACTCCTTCAGAAAACGCTTCAAACCCCAGATTGAACGAACGGACAACTGACCAGAGTAGTATCTGCGCAGCTCCACAAACAGCTCCTGGAAGACTTGGGCGTTCTGGGTGAATAGTCGGCCATAAGTCTTGGTGAACATCTGATTCATGGATTTCTCTGACAAGTCAATGAGCTCCCGGAAAAACTCTGGGGTTATAAGAGAGGGGGAGGGTCAGGGCAGGAGGTTAAGTATGTACACACTCCGTTGACCTTAACAGGCTTGTTCAAGGCCTACTCACCATCAAACTTGCGGTGCCTCTGGGTAAAGGTGGTCAGCAAGAACTGGCTGGTGTCCTCGATGGCGGACAGGAAGTCACTCTCGCTTTGGTGGGCCAGTGTTTCCTCCATCTGACTTGAGCAGCAGGTGTAGTCCTGTGGGCACAGGCGGAGGTGCTCACCTGGACCAATAGAAAACCAGACCAGCTCAGACCACCAGCCAATTACAGATTTCGTACAGGTCGGGCATGTTTATAAATGTGAGCGTATTATGCATTGTGCATACCCTGAATATATAATGTGTGTACCCTTTTGCTTGGCAAGTAATATAATTAGATACAACTTTATCTAGGCAAAGGGGATTATATAATAATGAATAAACATTCATTCTTCATGTGCTTCCATTGCTAATAATTGCTTTCACTGTGAATAATCAGGTTCGTTTCAAATTTGCTATCGGCTCAACACAGCCCTCAACTCTCCCACTGAATCATCAGCTCACAGTGGATCTGCTCGTTCAGATATGACTCACTCATCTATCTGTCCTACTAGACACAAAGATAAGGTGGTAATTTAAAATGTGTAATTTAAAAAAAATGAATTATTAAGATGAAAATGTGTATGGTCTTTGTTACTGTTAATATCTAGGACAAGCCAATCACATCCACCATTCTAGTTTTTGTATCTATCTTTTGTTCCTGCCTTCTTCCCTTACGAGCCCTCTCATCCCTTCATTTCCATTTCTAAACTCCTTCTAATCATCCCTGGTTCCTCAGACCATCTGCTCCCTTGGCCCACGGGACAGCAAAGGCCAGGCTCAGACAGATAACCACACACACTAAATCAATATTCCCCTTACGCACTCACTGTAACATGCACAAACACACACACACACACAAATAAAATTGTAGAAGTGTAGAGACATTTTCCCTTAACAATAGAGAAGCAGTGTAAATTCCACTTTAACAGCTCTGCCTGTCTGCATGGTACATAAGCCTGTCTGCCTTGTCCCTCTTTCATGCCCTCTCATACAGTTTATAGTTCATGTAAAACGCATTTAGCCTACATTAGTTTTCAAGTGGGAGAATTTGAGTAAAATTGTGTTTTCAATCCGTATGGAAGTCTATCACGTTTTTCACAAGCTACACTTATCACCTGATCAGTCTACACTCACTAATTAGGGGCGAGGTTCTTTGTTACACCGGTGTTTGCAATTCCTACTCATCCCATTAGATTAAACCTTCTGGTCACTAAGAGGATAAATCGTCTGTTAAATCCTTTTGAGGATTGTTGAACACGTCATTAAATTAAACAGGAATATAGAGTAGACCAAATTTCAATAAAGTTCTTATGAACTTTGTTGAAGACCAGCTAGTTGCATTTTTTTATTTTCGCCGCCTTACCAGAGATTTGAGTAAGAGGAGCGGTAATTGTGCTGTAGCCCTTCTCTGCGTACACCTGCCGAGTCTCGGTACAACTCCTTCCCGCTGATACCGAGCCCCGAGTCCATGACAGGGCAGCTAACGTGAGCATCACCAGCTGGTACCTTTGGCGTGGTAGTCTGGGAACCATCTTCGCCAGTACCAAAACTCGGTTCAGTCTGATAATGGCACGACAACAATGAATCACAAAATACTGAGTGGTGCCAAATCGACAGGATTGTGACTGAATGGTATTTTAGTCTCAAATGAATCACCAAAAAGAGTCTTGTTTTAGTTGATCATTTTCCGTTCGAGTCTGCTTACAGTCTCATCCGTTGTATTCCATTGACATTTGTCCGATGTTGTCCTTAAAAGGGAAAACGACACACCGACTCCTAATTAATGTAGACTAGCGAGAACGGGGCGCTCCTGTCCCCCTGGTAGCATCCCTCGCTCTCTGTCTCGAACAATGAGTTGAGCAACACGAGGACCGATAGGCGTGGAGGTGCATGCTGTGGCTTGGTTTGGGGGTGGGAGGGTGGCAACGCGAAGCTGGCTGGTTCAGACACCGCAAGGTCCTAAATTCGCCTCCAGTAGCTACTATTGATTTGCTTATTTTTTGTGCCTACTCCCCCAATGCAACAAATGATGATAATGGCGAGTGAAGAAAAGCCTATATAGCTTATAATATAGGCATACTTTATATGCACTCATTGACTTACTCCTTGGATAGGCTATATAGGCTATGTCCTCTGATTCATCAGCATGTAAAATAAAATATACATACAACATTTTCACCGAAAAAGCATGACTTTAGTTTCCGTTATTTTGAGATGATTAGTTAAATTCGGTTGATTTTTGTCGGAATAGTCTAAACCGATGTTTAAAGACCCATCTTCATAGAAGGGAATGAAATGATTTACTAAATAGGACCATTTGAGTCTTCCACAGCTATTCCCAACCTTATCCAGTTCGTGGACCACTTGCAGCTTAATTATAATTGCGCCTCCCCAACACATCCATTTACTTAGTTCACACGTTTAACAACACCACGGGAGCCAAACAGTTCGCCTTCACGGCTAAATGTAGGCTATTTGAGCGATCAAAGAAGACAGTTTCCATCAGTATATAAATAGGCTCTTTTGATATTTATTCATTTGTAATATTTTTTTCATTGGCGGCCCACCGGCCTTACTCTAGGCCGCAGCCAACAGTTTGTGAATCGCTGGTCTAGTAGGCTATATCCGTCAAACTCAGAAAAAATCTGGCTTTGTCGACATAAACATATGAATAAAAGGCTTCATTTGTTGCTACCGTGCAAAAGTCTAAGACCTGGCCAATCACATTTTTGTATTCTATCCAATCCTCTTGCTGAAAGACTGAGGCGCGAAATTATCGTAAGACTATTTTTTCGAGTTCGTCTGGTTGAAGAAATTAAACGAATAAAAGAAGATATAACAAGTCATTCATTCTTAGGTATGACATATTTATTCGAATTTTGTTAGCTTTGTTAAGAATACTACAAGACAAAATGTATTGTTAGAAAAATGTAGCTAGCTACTAGGGTGAGAAATTTAGACTGGTTTATCATTGGCATCAGCCAACTTCATTGAGAAATTGTTTTCCCTCAAGTCAAGAATGACTTTTTCCAATTTAGCTACTTGACCATAGTCTATCAGAGCAAAAACTGCCTAAGACACCCCTCTTGAATATTTGTCATTAATTATCTTGTTTCCTTGATGCTTCACAGCGAGACTAGTCAACAATTACGTTAGCACTAGCTAGCTAATCCGATTGTTAACCCTGAGCGCCATCGCGTCATCATGGCTCAGTCGGAAGAATCAAGTCAAGCCAGGTAAGGTCAACTAATTTAGCTTCAAATGATCCGTTACATCTCATTGGTTGTCTTTTTGTAAACGCTATAATGTAAATTCTAAGATGACAATTTTCTTGCATATTTTGCAGCTCTGAGGAGACATTCGACATGTCCAATTCAGACAGTGACTTTGAGGTCGAATTCAGATCAACGAAGGAGAGAAAACGGAATGTCACTAACGCTCATGGACCTGTGGTCTGTACTGGGCTCACAATTAACCTTTTTCCCCTCACTGTCCCAGTACTGTCCCGTGCAAAATTAGACGTCCCAGACTGAACTTGTCATTTTGACATGGGTCTAGGTTATTTGCAACACAATTTAAGTAATCCATACAGTCGTGGGGCTCAAATAAATGTCTGACTTTCAATGTGAATACATACACAATTTTCTTGCCTGTTTCATGGTGTAGCTGTAGCCCAACCATACCCTGCCACTGCCCATGTGCGTAGTAGCTCTATGTCATGCGCGTCCTCATACTTGAAAGTGGTTGAACAGCCAAACATGGGACGAACCCACATGGCTAATGTAACTGCCAAAAAGAGGAGGAAGAAGAAAGGCCTTGGGTGTGTTGCTGGATAGATCCCTGTCACACGCTGAATAATTCATTAAGTCTCAGCTGTGTATTGTATACATAAGTAATCACAACCAAGATTAAAATATATATATATAATTTTTTCTACCAGTAATAGCCTAACATACTCATTTGAGTATTTGTCCCACCTAGATATTTCACCCCATCTGGCAATACCGCACGTCATCTCGAGTATTTACATTTTGGCAAGTTCAGTAGGCTGCAATAATTTACTGTGAATCCCCTCAATAAATTGTCATTTTATCTACTATTTCAATCCTCAGCCACCCAAGAGACCCAGGCGCAAAGCTGCGTCCCAGCCCAGTTCCAGGTCTGGCCCCAGCTTGAGCCCCACCCCTCCAGCCTCCTCCCCCCATCCCCAGCCTCCCTCCCATGGGACCCCCAGGCCAGTCTCCCCCAAACCAGTCTCCCCTAGGCGAGAGAGGCGAGGCAACAAGGACAGACAGTTCATCAGTGCAGTGGACATGTATGAAGCCATACGCTCTGGAAAGAGTGCCGTGGTGGTGAGTGGAGGGATGGGGGTGGAGAGGGGCTCGGACAGGGGGAGGGCCAGGGAGAGAGAGGGGTGGATGAGTAATGAGGGGGAAACAAGCCCTTTAAAGTCGACAATGGTAGCCATTATCATGCGCTGTCACCAACTGACTGATCTGACCTCACACAGACCCTTTGATGCCTAAAGGATGGAGAGTTGCCATTGGGTCACGCCGTCAATGATTGACAGCACGCGTCCAGCCCACCCATTGTGTGTTAGGTGGCCGTTTATTTGTTGTGCTGTGTGTGCGTATGTGTGTGAAGGGGGTGTGGTGAAGGAGGGAATGCAGTGCAATAAAAGATGAATGCCCTGAAAAAGTAACAGGCAGTAATATAAAAGAAAAAGTGTTTCATTCAGTACAGTAGGCAGTGACATCACAATACAGAATGCATCTCTTGACCCCTCAGGCAGGAGAATCCTATGAGCAGCTGTTGTCCAGGCTTGTGGCGTTAACATATATAAACTTGATACTCTTAATCAGGTGTTCTACCGAGTGGATGTGGACAACGACAACAATAGTATTGGTGGACGATTGTTCGTATGAGACCATTAGGGGACAAGGGTTTAGAAAGATGTAACTGATCCACATATCAATAACAGTGCCACAAATGCTGCTTCTTCATTGGTTGCCATTCCCTGTCAATCATCAGACGGTGGTGGACGAGTGGCTGGACGGCTACAAGCACGACCGTGAGGCGGGACTCCTGGTGCTCATTAACTTTGTGGTTCAGTGCTGCGGATGCAAAGGTCAGAGGTCGAAAGGGTGTCTGGAATTGAGAGGGCTGGGGGGAGATTGGGGTCAAAGTTCAGAGGATTATCTCTTAACCAGATTCTAGAATGGGTATTGATCAGCAGTCTTGTATTGATCTTTTGGCATGCTAACCATGCAGGGCCTGGAGTCAGAACCGCCTTTCTCAGCCCTGGTTCTCGGACTCGCAGCCCTGCTTGTTTGACATGTTTCCCTCTTCCAAGCACACTTGATTCACACGAAGGGGGTCATTATTAAGCTTCTGCAGAGCTTGATGACAACCCAGTCACTTGAATCAGGTGTGTAGGAGCAGGGAAACGTCTAGAACAAGCAGGGCAGTGGGGCCTGAAGACCAGTGTTGAGAGACACTGAACTTTACATTTAGTCATTTAGCAGACGCTCTTATCCAGAGCGACTTACAGTAACAGGCAGTAATAAACAGACATTCCCCCCAAGGCAAGTAGGGTGAAGTGCCTTGCCCACGTACACAACGTAATTTGTCATGGCCGGGAATCGAACTGGCAACCTTCAGATTACTAGCCCGATTCCCTAACCGCTCAGCCACCTGATTCTCAAGTTAAATGACCTCTGGGCTTTCTTGTTGGATTCACGAATGAACCGCTCTTCAATCCCAGGTGTGGTGAGCAAAGAGATGTTTGACAACATGCAGAACGCAGAGATCATCAGCACCCTGACTAAGGAGTTTAACGAGGTGAGGCAGCATCACACTCCTGAAGCTGAAAGGTTCTTTAAAAGGGGGGAAAAACTCTTCAGTGGCCTACGACTACGACGTGGAACACACTTGTATTTGATGTGTGTGTGTGTGTGTGTGTGTACATGTATGAGTGTGCTTCCAATTATGAGAAAGCTTAACGAACGTCTGAGCTAATTACAGTGCTGGAGAAGCAACACACTCCAATTCCCTTCGTTTGGCTTCCCCAGCTCTGAACATGCAGTCAGCGCCGTGCGCTGGTGTTGAGAGAGAGAGGCTCTTCAGCTTCTCAAGTTTATAATGAGCGAAGACACCGACTGACGTGTTAGGGAAATGCTTCTCCTTCATTAGACAGATCTTCCCCTTACATTAACTCAGCCAAGCTAAATAAGATGTGTTTGTCGTCAGTTAGTTAGGCTGTTTGTAGCTGGCTTCTGGCTTTGTAGAGAAGGCATTTCAACATTTTCAACGTTAAGAATCATAAGCATTTTTCTTTGAGTTACTATAATGCCCCTTCCCCCCCAATAAGTATATCTGCTCTCTGTATCAACCGACACTCAAAAACCAAATTCTTGGTCCTTGTGTCAAACTTTAAACAATGAATTAGTCCACCTCTATCAAATACCTATCAATTTCTCAGGTCTATCCACGAAACAATCAAACCTGTCCAGGTATCTACTCCTTGACATAAACACAGTTTGTGTGGACAGGTCTACCTGTGTCCATAGGGGACAGGTAACACCCAGTGGGACTGCAGGTCAAGAGGTTGCAGACTCAAAGCCCTTCCCTTCCTCGAACCTTCACTTCGGAACAAGGAATGTGCTCATATAAACATAATTAATATGTCCACGTATGTGTTGTACAGGAGTCAGTGAACTACCCTCTGTGCACACCTGGCCCCCAGTGGAAGCGCTTCAAGGCGGGGCTGTGTGAGTTCTTCAGAGTGCTGGTGCGTTCCTGCCAGAACAGCCTGCTCTACGATGACTACCTGTTCTCCTCCCTGCTGGCTCTGCTCACCGGCCTGTCTGACTCACAGGTCAGAGCCTTCAGACACACCAGCACCCTGGTTGGTGAGTCACGCTCAGGTCCAGAGGGGAAACATGGACGTGCGAGGATAGTGTGTGTGTGTGCGTAGGGTAGGTGAAGATAAACGGTTTCAAGTTTGAGCAAAATAGTATCATTTTCTGTGGTGGCGTATATGTCTGTAAACATATGCATGCTACATGTGTACCGTGGTAGGATACTATCTGTTCAAGGCATTTTGACCGTAGCTTGTCATGCTTAAGTGTGTCTCCCGTCCTGGTCACAGCCATGAAGCTGATGACGGCGCTGGTGGAGGTGGCGGTGACGGTGTTTGCCCAGGTGAAGACCACGCAGAGACGCTACGACGTGGAGACGAACAAGAGACCAGAGGACAGAGCCCTGGGGAGGCTGGAGGAGCTGCAGGCCAACGCCAGCCAGGTCTGGTACACACACACACACTCACACACACTCACACACGGTACATTGATAAACATACTCTCTGACAGACACACACTCGCATGGATACATGCATTTACGCTTCCTGTGTGTGTGCACATGCCCACGTGATGTGTGTGTGTGTTTATGCGGTGTGTGTGTTTATGCAGTGTGTTTATGCGGTGTGTTTATGCGGTGTGTGTGTGTGTTTATGCTGTGTGTTTATGCGGTGTGTGTGTGCGTTTATGTGGTGTGTTTATGCGGTGTGTTTATGCGGTGTGTTTATGCGGTGTGTTTATGCGGTGTGTGTGTGTGTTTATGCGGTGTGTTTATGCTGTGTGTTTATGCGGTGTGTTTATGCAGTGTGTGTGTGTGTTTATGCGGTGTGTTTATGTTGCGGTGTCTACTACTTCCGGCGCGCCTACGCGATGGCTGCGTCGACAAGAGCTCCGCAAAAACCCAGCTTTTTGTTAGTCTTTTTAGTGTTCGTTACTTGTTTTGTCAATGTTATATTGTCGTTTATTCAGTACGACCGGCAGACACTTCTGGACATTAAGTTGTCACTTGGCAAGGATCATTTTACGAACTTTAATTCCACTTCTCGGAGTGCGAGCTCGGACTGCAGCTGGCCCTTTGCTGTTTCGCCGTTCTGTTTACCCGCTAGACGGAGAAAGAAGAAACGTGGCCGGCGTGCTGGAGTCCTTGTTCGAACTCGGAAACGATGCTTCAAACCTGCTCTTCCAACCATCTTACTAGCTAACGTTCAGTCCATCGACAACAAAATGGATGAACTTAACGCTCGTGTCAAATTCCAACGGGACATCAGGAACTGCTGTGTACTGGCGTTCGTTGAGACCTGGCTGTCTCCGGAGATCTCCGACGCAGCGGTTACCCCGTCGGGATTCACCATATACCGCCAGGACAGAACAGCTGACTCAGGGAAGTGCAGGGGCGGAGGGGTCTGTGTTATGGTTAACTCTCTCTGGGCTACGGATGTAGCGGTATTAGCATCTCACTGCTCTCCGGTCCTTGAGCTGCTAACTGTAAAAATCAGACCCTTCTATCTACCTCGGGAATTCACTGCGGTCGTCATGAGTGCAGTCTACATCCCCCCCCAGGTAGACAAGGCCGCTGCTTTGGATGAACTGTATGGGATTATCAATGGTCTGGAAAATGTGCACCCAGAGGCAGCCTTCATTGTTGTTGGTGATTTCAACAGAGCTAACATGAAGAAAGTCCTGCCCAAATACTATCAGCACATTGACTTCTTCACACGTGGAGACCAGATCCTTGACCATTGTTATACAACATTCAAGGGCAGTTACAAACCCCTCCCCCGCCCTGCCTTTGGGAAGGCTGACCACACCTCCATTCTTCTTCTCCCCGCATATGAACAAAAGCTCAAACAGGTCAGACCGGTTGAGAGGTCAGTTCACCTATGGAGTGACGAGTGTGTGGCGACCCTCCAGGACTGCTTTGACACCACTGACTGGCTGATGTTCAGGGACGCAGCAGATGGGGACATTAACGAATACTCAGACACTGTCTCCAGCTACATCCAGCACTGCATTGATGACGTTGTCCCCAAGAAGGTTGTCCGGTCTTTCCCAAATCAGAAGCCCTGGGTTGATGCCGCGGTCCGGGCCAAGCTGAGAGCCCGTACTGTCGCCTTTAATTCTGGGGACCCTGATGAGTACAGGAAGGCCAGATACGACCTTCTGAAGGCCATCAAAGCAGCGAAAAGGGCCTACAGGACCAAGGTGGAGTCCAGCTACCATGGCTCTGACCCCAGGCGCATGTGGAGTGGACTTAAAGCCATTACAGACTACAAAGGGAGAGGCTACAATGAGACCCAGTCTTCTGTCCTACTGCCAGACGAGCTGAACTCCTTCTACGCTCGCTTTGAGAGGGACAGTGAACCCCCTGCAGTGGAGCTACCTGAAGGCCAAGCCAGTGGTGTGCCTACACTAACTGTAGCTGAGGTGAGGTTATGCTTTAAGAAGATCAACCCTCGCAAGGCACCTGGCCCAGACGGCATATCAGGTAGGGCCCTTAGGGGCTGCGCTGACCAGCTGGCAGGGGTCTTCAGTGACATCTTCAACCTCTCCCTTAACCTGTCTGTACTCCCCACCTGCTTCAAGAGGACCACCATCATCCCTGTGCCCAAGAACACCAAGGTCACATGTCTGAATGACTATCGCCCAATAGCACTGACCTCTATCATCATGAAGTGCTTCGAGCGGCTAGTCAAATCATTCATCTGCTCCTCGCTGCCCCCCACACTGGACCCTATGCAGTTTGCATACCGGTCCAATAGGTCTACAGACGATGCCATCGCTCTGACCATGCACACCGCTCTCTCCCACCTGGACAAGGGGAATACATATGTGAGGATGCTGTTCATTGACTACAGCTCTGCATTCAACACCATCATCCCCTCCAGACTGGTCTCCAAGCTTGTGGACCTGGGACTAAGCACCTCCCTCTGCAAGTGGATCTTCCACTTCCTGACGGGGAGGCCACAGGTGGTGAGAATCGGTGACCGCACTTCATCTGTACTGATCACCAACACAGGCACCCCCCAGGGCTGTGTGCTCAGCCCTCTCCTGTTCTCCTTGTTCACCCACGACTGTGCGGCTACGCACAGCTCCAACCTCCTCGTTAAGTTTGCTGACGACACAACCATCGTGGGCCTCATCTCTGACAGTGACGAGTCAGCCTACAGAGAGGAGGTTGACACCCTGACATCATGGTGTCAGGACAACAACCTCTCTCTTAACATCAGCAAGACCAAGGAGATGATTGTGGACTTTAGGAGGCGGCAGGAGGAGGAGCATGCACCCCTATTCATCAATGGATCGGAAGTGGAGAAGGTCAGCTGCTTCAAGTTCCTCGGGGTGAACATCAGCAATGACCTCACCTGGTCTGTTCACACGGACAAGGTGGTCAAAACGGCCCGTAAGCGCCTCTTCTTCCTGAGGAGACTGAAGAAGTTTGGTATGGACTCAGTCATCCTTACTAACTTTTACAGATGCACTATAGAAAGCATTCTGACTGGTTGTATCACAGTGTGGTATGGGAGCTGCACAGACCGGGACCGCAAGGCCCTACGAAGTGTGGTCCGTTCTGCTGAGTTCATCATCGGCAGGAAGCTCCCAGCCCTACAGGACACCTACCACACACGTTGCCTTAGGAAAGCCAGCAGGATTCTAAGAGACTGTTCCCACCCATCCTTCAGTCTCTTTACCCCGTTGCCTTCTGGCAGGCGTTACCGCAGCATCCGGTCGCGCACACGCAGACTGGACAACAGTTTCTACCCAAGGGTCATCAGGCTTCTCAATGGACACTGATATGGACATTTTTACTGCACACTAGTCACTTATACACTGTCACTTTCAGCTACTGGTTGCTCTTCAGTAACATTGCACTACTGTACCTCGCCACCAGGCTCCTGTTTGGTCATTGACAAAGTCACTGATCTGTAAATTTGCAAATTTTGTGTATTAGGGTTAGTATAGCGTACTATTTATTGTTATCTGTAATTTAGGAAGTTTTAGTGTTAGGGTTAGTATAGTCGTTTATTTATTGCTATCTGTGTATTTAGGAAGTTCACTTATCTAAGCTCAGCATAGATGTAAATTTGTTCTGTGTACTTATATGTTATGTTATGCCAAGTGCTTGCGTTGTCTTGTCTTAAGAATTTCAGTGCCCAGTCTAACCTTGTGTTGCTCTGTGCACCTGACAAATAAAAGACTTGAACTTGAACTTGTGTGTTTATGCGGTGTGTGTGTTTATGCTGTGTGTTTATGCTGTGTGTTTATGCGGTGTGTGTGTGTGTTTATGCTGTGTGTTTATGCGGTGTGTGTGTGCGTGCCCAGCTGCTTGAGCACCAGGAGGAGCTGTCCTCCATGATGAACGCTGTGTTCCGGGGGGTGTTCGTGCACCGCTACAGAGACCTGGTGCCCGAGGTGCGGGCCGCCTGCATCACAGAGATGGGGGAGTGGCTGAAGGAGAACCCCACTGTCTTCCTGAACGACGGATACCTCAAGTACATGGGCTGGACCCTGCATGACAAGGTGGACACACACACACACACCGTACAGGCTCATTCAGCATGGGGAAACACTGACTAAATGTCAACGACTGATTATCATATCTAGCAATGCTTCATATTCTTTAAAATCTTTGAGGGGCAATATTGTGTTGATCTGTTGTGTGTGTGTGTGTGTGTGTGTCCCACAGCAAGGTGTGGTGCGTCTGCAGTGTGTGCGTGCCCTGCAGGGTCTGTACCAGGAGAAGGACTTCATTGGGCGCCTGGAGCTCTTCACCAGCAGGTTCAAAGTAGGACTCCCATCTGAGCAGACCTCTCTCACCCCTCTCTCTCACTCTCTCTTTGTGTCTGCTTCATTCTCTCCAGGCTCGCTCTCTCCTCCTCTGAAGACAGTCTTTGTCTGTCTGTCTAGAATCATTTCAGTCTCTGTCCTTGTGTCTGTCGAGGCTTCTGTCTCAGACAAGGTTGTTTGTGTGAGTTTAGCTCAGTCTGGTTGCATGTTTATCTAGCTAGAAAGGGTGGCTAATAATCTCCTGTCAAACACATGAAAAACTGGCTTCACACAGAACTCTAAGCCTCTCTCATGTTGCACGAGATAAGTGTGTTTATGCTTTGGCTTAGCTTCCTCCCTTCTGTTTGTTTATTTGTGTGCGCGCGCGCGTGTGTGCCCAGGAGAGGATGCTGAGCATGGTTCTAGACAGGGAGCCAGACGTAGCAGTGGAAACCGTCCAGCTGCTGTTGCTCATCCAACAGTGAGTGTGTGTGTGTGTGTGTGTGTGTGTGTGTGTGTGTGTGTGTGTGTGTGTGTGTGTGTGCGTGCTCAGTTGTCTGCTAGTGTGAGGCTTTTCTCAAGGCTTTTGCAGACCAAGTCCAAATAATTTGTGCAAAGAATTTGGAGGTTGATGAATGAATCCAAAGTCTGCTGTGAGTTCTTCCACACCAGGTCCCTCACTGAGGTACTGTGACGATGCCTGATAAAAAAAAAAAAAAAAAAAACTTTTGAGCAGTTTAGATTTTTGCTAATTTTTAATACAATAATAAAACTGTTGACATTTAATGATTTTAGGGGGTCATTAAAAGTCACAAAGTAGGCATAATTAGTTTATTTGTGTTGTTTCTGCAATGCCCTCCGTCGTTTTTTTGTTTATCAACATGCTTGGACTACTCCGCGTGTGTGTGTGTGTGTGTGTGTGTGTGTGTGTGTGTGTGTGTGTGTGTGTGTGTGTGTGTGTGTGTGTGTGTGTGTGTGTGTGTGTGTGTGTGTGTGTGTGTGCAGGATGACAGAGGAGGGTCTCTCTGAGGAGGAGTGCAGCAGTGTGTATCCTCTGGTGTTTGCAGCACACAGAGGCCTGGCCTCAACTGCTGGAGCTTTCCTCTACCACAAGTACGTCCAACCCTCCTCCCTCCAACCCTCATCCCTCCAACCCTCCTCCCTCCAACCCTCCTCCCTCCAACCCTCCTCCCTCCAACCCTCATCCCTCCAACCCTCATCCCTCCAACCCTCATCCCTCCAACCCTCCTCCCTCCAACCCTCATCCCTCCAACCCTCCTCCCTCCATCCCTCCTCCCTCCAACCCTCATCCCTCCAACCCTCATCCCTCCAACCCTCATCCCTCCAACCCTCATCCCTCCAACCCTCATCCCTCCAACCCTCATCCCTCCAACCCTCCTCCCTCCAACCCTCATCCCTCCAACCCTCCTCCCTCCATCCCTCCTCCCTCCAACCCTCATCCCTCCAACCCTCATCCCTCCAACCCTCATCCCTCCAACCCTCATCCCTCCAACCCTCATCCCTCCAACCCTCATCCCTCCAACCCTCATCCCTCCAACCCTCCTCCCTCCAACCCTCATCCCTCCAACCCTCCTCCCTCCAACCCTCATCCCTCCAACCCTCCTCCCTCCAACCCTCCTCCCTCCAACCCTCATCCCTCCAACCCTCATCCCTCCAACCCTCATCCCTCCTCCCTCCAACCCTCCTCCCTCCAACCCTCCTCCCTCCAACCCTCATCCCTCCAACCCTCATCCCTCCAACCCTCCAACCCTCATCCCTCCAACCCTCATCCCTCCAACCCTCATCCCTCCAACCCTCCAACCCTCCTCCCTCCAACCCTCATCCCTCCAACCCTCATCCCTCCAACCCTCATCCCTCCAACCCTCATCCCTCCAACCCTCCTCCCTCCAACCCTCATCCCTCCAACCCTCCTCCCTCCAACCCTCATCCCTCCAACCCTCCTCCCTCCAACCCTCCTCCCTCCAACCCTCCTCCCTCCAACCCTCATCCCTCCAACCCTCATCCCTCCAACCCTCATCCCTCCTCCCTCCAACCCTCCTCCCTCCAACCCTCCTCCCTCCAACCCTCCTCCCTCCAACCCTCCTCCCTCCAACCCTCCTCCCTCCAACCCTCATCCCTCCAACCCTCATCCCTCCAACCCTCATCCCTCCTCCCTCCAACCCTCCTCCCTCCAACCCTCCTCCCTCCAACCCTCATCCCTCCAACCCTCATCCCTCCAACCCTCCAACCCTCATCCCTCCAACCCTCATCCCTCCAACCCTCATCCCTCCAACCCTCCTCCCTCCAACCCTCCTCCCTCCAACCCTCATCCCTCCAACCCTCATCCCTCCTACCTCCAACCCTCCTCCCTCCAACTCTCCTCCCTCCAACCCTCATCCCTCCAACCCTCATCCCTCCCCTCCAACCCTCATCCCTCCAACCCTCCTCCCTCCAACCCTCATCCCTCCAACCCTCCTCCCTCCAACCCTCCTCCCTCCAACCCTCATCCCTCCAACCCTCCTCCCTCCAACCCTCCTCCCTCCAACCCTCATCCCTCCAACCCTCATCCCTCCAACCCTCATCCCTCCTCCCTCCAACCCTCCTCCCTCCAACCCTCCTCCCTCCAACCCTCATCCCTCCAACCCTCATCCCTCCAACCCTCCAACCCTCATCCCTCCAACCCTCATCCCTCCAACCCTCATCCCTCCAACCCTCCTCCCTCCAACCCTCCTCCCTCCAACCCTCATCCCTCCAACCCTCATCCCTCCTACCTCCAACCCTCCTCCCTCCAACTCTCCTCCCTCCAACCCTCATCCCTCCAACCCTCATCCCTCCAACCCTCCTCCCTCCAACCCTCCTCCCTCCAACCCTCATCCCTCCAACCCTCCTCCCTCCAACCCTCCTCCCTCCAACCCTCATCCCTCCAACCCTCCTCCCTCCAACCCTCCTCCCTCCAACCCTCCTCCCTCCAACCCTCATCCCTCCAACCCTCATCCCTCCTCCCTCCAACCCTCCTCCCTCCAACCCTCCTCCCTCCAACCCTCATCCCTCCTCCCTCCAACCCTCCTCCCTCCAACTCTCCTCCCTCCAACCCTCATCCCTCCAACCCTCATCCCTCCAACCCTCCTCCCTCCAACCCTCATCCCTCCAACCCTCATCCCTCCAACCCTCATCCCTCCAACCCTCATCCCTCCAACCCTCCTCCCTCCAACCCTCCTCCCTCCAACCCTCATCCCTTTAACCCTCCTCCCTCCAACCCTCATCCCTTTAACCCTCATCCCTCCAACCCTCATCCCTCCTCCCTCCAACCCTCATCCCTCCAACCCTCATCCCTCCAACCCTCATCCCTCCAACCCTCCTCCCTCCATCCCTCCTCCCTCCAACCCTCCTTTCTCCAACCCTCATCCCTCCTTCCCTCATCCCTCCAACCCTCATCCCTCCTTTCCTCATCATTCCAACTCTCTGTCTCCTCCAGCTCACATAGGAAAGCAGTTCCTTATTGTGTGTGTGTGTGGTTGGTGTCAGGCTGTGCAGTGTGATGGCCAGGGATAATGAGGATCAGGATATGGGAGCTCGAAGGTTTGCCTTTCTCCACATCCTGGTGTGCTTCTACACCCAGAGTGAGGTAAACCCTCTCTCTCTCATACACTCTCACTCTCTCTCATACACTTTCCCTCTCTCTCATACACTCTCTCTCTCTCTCTCTCTCTCTCATACACTCTCTCCCTCTCTCTCATACACTGTCTTTCTCGCTCCCATACTCACTTTCTCACTCCGCCCTCCTCTCTGTCCCTCTCCCCCTTGTGTCTCTGTCAGTTCCATGAGCACGGGGCCTACCTGGTGGACAGCCTGTGGGCCGTGGCAGGTTCAGAGCTGAGAGACTGGGAGACCATGACATCACTGCTGCTGGAGGAGACAGAGCCTGGCCAGGGTAGAACCACACACACACAGAGACACACACACACACACAGAGAGAGAGAGACACACACACACAGAGAGAGAGACACACACACACATAGAGAGAGACACACACACACATAGAGAGAGACACACACACACACAGAGAGACACACACACACACACAGAGAGACACACACACACACACACATAGAGAGAGACACACACACACAGAGAGAGAGACACACACACACATAGAGAGAGACACACACACACACAGAGAGACACACACACACACAGAGAGAGACACACACACACACACACATAGAGAGAGACACACACACACAGAGAGAGAGACACACACACACATAGAGAGAGACACACACACACATAGAGAGAGACACACACACACACAGAGAGACACACACACACAGAGAGAGACACACACACACATAGAGAGAGACACACACACACACAGAGAGAGAGACACACACACACACACAGAGAGAGAGAGACACACCTATACATGTGTTCAATGATCTTTCTGCTCCATAGCTTTATTTTGCCTCATGTCTTCTACCCATCTTCTTTCCTGTAGCCCACCACTTCTTTATTTTCTCTCGATTTATACTGTGCTTCACCGCCTCCCCTGTTCTCCTGTTCTCCTCCCCTCTTCTCATTTGTCCTCCTCCCCTCTTCTCCTGTCTTCTCTCCTGTCCTCCTCCTCGTCTCCCCAGGTCCGAGTGATGAGGAGGAGGGGGCGTTGATAGAGCTGATGATGTGTGCCATGAGGCAGGCAGCAGAGGTGCTCCCCCCTGTGGGGAGGGCCCAGGGCAAGAAGGTGATCTAGCAGTCCACAGCACGCTCTCACTGCAGGCCAGGGATTACACATGAGACCTTCTACATGGCTGCACGCTCTCAACTGTGTGTGTGTGTCTCTGTGTGTCTGTGTGTGTGTGTGTGTGTGTGTGTGTGTCTAAGGTCCTCAGCATGAAGGATAAGAAGACCCAGGCTCAGGACAGGAGGCGCATCACGGCCCACTTCATCCCTCTGCTTCCCCAGCTCCTGGCTAAGGTGCTGATCCAGCCAGGGTGACCCTCCCTGCTGCTGGCCCACAACCAGTCACAGGCCATGTGGACACACACAGGAATAGGTACCACTGAGGTAGTATGCAGGGTGGACGATACCAAGTGTCCTCCGCTCTCGTCCAGTTCTCTGCAGATGTGGAGAAGGTGACCAGCCTGCTGAAAGCACCGCTTCACTTTGACCTGGAGACCTACAGCAGCACCAGCAGACTGGAGAAGGTAGGAGGAGGTAGGGGGGGATAGAGAGAGGGGGAGGAAGCGAAGGATTGGGGGAGAGAATAGAGGATGGGGGTATAGGAAGGGGTGGATGATCTCTCTCACCCCTCTCCCCCTCTGTGTGTCAGTGTCTGGACGTACTGCTGGTGCAGGTGTGGGCCGTGGTGGAGAAGCACACAGATGGGGGCGTGCTGGAGGCATGTGCCCGCGTCACCTGCGCCCTCTCTTCCCCCCGCTACACCTTCTCCTCCCGGGCAGACCTGGCTGTCAGCCAGCTGCTGGACAGACTCACGGACAGATTCAGCTCCCACCTCAACGACCTGCTGCAGGTGAACACATGCACACACACAGACCTGGCCACACACACATACCAAGACACACACACACAGACCTAGACAGACAGACACACACACCTACTTGCACTTACGTAGACACGCACTCACACACCAAGGCACCCAACCAGATGTGTTACCCTGGACCCTGCATAATCCAGCAGACACATTGATTGAACTCCCCCTCTCCTGTATGGTGTCAGGGGACTGCTGATGAAGATGATGTGTACAGTGCAGCCAACACCCTGAAGAGGATTGCAGCCTTCAGCTGGTACCGTGTGTGTCTGTGTGTGTGTGTGTGTGTGTGTGTGTGTGTGGCCGGTTCAGAGAGCCTGATTCAACAGGGTGCGGGTGTTTTACAGTGCCAAGGACCTAACAGGCTGGAAGCTGTTTGAGCCCTGCTTCAAACTCCTGAAGAGCGGAACAGAGTCCAGAGATATGGACAAGGAGGTCGGAATCTCTCTGTTTCTGTCTCTCTCTCTCTCTCTCTCTCTCTCTCTCTCTCTCTCTCTCTCTGACTTACGCTTGCTGTGATAGAAGTGTGATTCGAGACATTCCTGACTGAACTGTTTTTGTGTTGTTTCAGCTCATGGTACCTGCTCTGAAGTGTGCAGCCTTTCACCTGCTCTGGGAGAGACAGAAGGTGTCCTGCTCCACACCCTCTGAGGTGATCTTCCTCTCTCTCTCTCCCTCTCTCTTTCACCATCTCTTCCTACCTCTCTCTCTCTCTCACCAGCTCTCCCTCCCTCTCACCATCTCTCCCTCCCTCTCACCAGCTCTCCCTCCCTCTCACCATCTCTCCCTCCCTCTCACCAGCTCTCCCTCCCTCTCACCATCTCTCCCTCTCTCTTTCACCATCTCTCCCTCCCTCTCACCATCTCTCCCTCCCTCTCACCAGCTCTCCCTCTCTCTTTCACCATCTCTCCCTCCCTCTCACCATCTCTCCCTCCCTCTCACCATCTCTCCCTCCCTCTCACCAGCTCTCCCTCTCTCTTTCACCATCTCTCCCTCCCTCTCACCATCTCTCCCTCCCTCTCACCATCTCTCCCTCCCTCTCACCAGCTCTCCCTCTCTCTTTCACCATCTCTCCCTCCCTCTCACCATCTCTCCCTCCCTCTCACCAGCTCTCCCTCTCTCTTTCACCATCTCTCCCTCCCTCTCACCATCTCTCCCTCCCTCTCAGCATCTCTCTCTCACACAGGAAGACACCGCCCCTCTGCCAAAAACACACAGTTCATCCTGTCAGCGTGTCTCTGCCAGCCTACCTTATTTATACACCCAAGGTGCACCGTGCCCCAGCAGGGCTCTGGCCCATCTCCTCCCCTCCACGGCACTGAGGCTGTCTCATTTACCCGCCCACCAGCTGTGGGGACAGCAGGCAATTAACACCGCAATCTGCTCAACTGATCCAGAGCCCATACGCGCGCGCACGAAGAGTCAAAGCAAATTAGGAATACTCAAACATGGGGTGTGTGTTTACCCAAGCTAGATTCCCCTCTTACAAGACAACGAGCAGAAAGACCCTACCCAATCACATGATGCGATTCCGACGTCTTTCCCTGTCTCTTTAAATGTCATCCGGTCTCCATCTGCAGTTCTTCCCCCTGTTTTTACTCTGTGTCACATTCACACACACTCACGCATGCACACGGTAATAACATATGCTAGTACACTGTCTCACACACACTCTCACTCACACACACACTCCCTCACTCACACATACTCTCACACACACTCTCTCAATCACACACACTCTGTCACTCACACACACTCTCTCACTCACACACTCTTGCAGGTGGATTTGAAGCAGCTGAGGAAGGAGTTTCGTTCGTTCTGTGTGGTGTGTCAGAGCTGTCTGTCTGTGGTCCATGCAGAGATCAGGGACCAGGTTAGAGAACACACACACACACCCCAGTCAAGTCCTACACTACTCATATGAAGCACATGGTCTGGATGAGTTACCCAGCACATAGACGCTGAGTTTGTAGAGACAGGGACTGTCTGGTGTGCTCGATCCTGGACTGGAGAGCTGCTTTGATACAACAAAGTGTCCTAGTCATTTGAGCTGCTGTGTGACCTGTGTGTGTGTGTGTGTGTCCTAGTCGTTTGAGCTGCTGTGTGACCTGTGTGTGTGTGTGTGTGTGTGTGTGTGTGTGTGTCCTAGTCGTTTGAGCTGTTGTGTGACCTGTGTGTGTGTGTGTGTCCTAGTCGTTTGAGCTGTTGTGTGACCTGTGTGTGTGTGTGTGTGTCCCAGTCGTTTGAGCTGCTGTGTGACCTGTGTGTGTGTGTGTGTGTGTGTCCTAGTCGTTTGAGCTGCTGTGTGACCTGTGTGTGTGTGTGTGTGTGTGTGTGTGTGTGTGTGTCCTAGTCGTTTGAGCTGTTGTGTTACCTGTGTGTGTGTGTGTGTGTCCTAGTCGTTTGAGCTGCTGTGTGACCTGCTGCTGCTGTTTGGGCTGGGCTCTATGAGGTCTCAGCCTGCCCTGCACAGCCTGGCTCTCCCTCCCTGCGACCCGCTCCGCTCTGAGATGGCTGCCTTCCTCCTGGACCACGTCTTCACTGAGCCTGACGACCATGAGCTGGCAGGTAGGTCATCAGAACAGGCCTACCATCAGAACAGGCCTACCATCAGAACAGGCCTACCATCAGAACAGGCCTACCATCAGAACAGGCCTACCATCAGAACAGGCCTACCATCAGAACAGTCCCACCATCATAACAGGCCTACCATCAGAACAGTCCTACCATCAGAACAGGCCTACCATCAGAACAGGCCTACCATCAGAACAGGCCTACCATCATAACAGTTCCACCATCATAACAGTCCCACCATCAGAACAGTCCTACCTATATCATGTAGGGATCATAACAGTATCCCTGTTATATTTATTATGTATCAGTGAGAAACGTCTGTCACAAACGACAGGTTGTTCTGCTCTTCGTCCCATCCTCAGGTGAGGAGGAGGCTGAGGTCAGGATATCCACGCTGCAGCGCAGGAGGAACCAGCTGGCGGGCTACTGTAAGCTGGTCATCTACGGAGTGCTGGACCTCAGTGCAGCCACCGACATCTTCAGACACTACAGCAAGGTGAGGGAGGGAGGGAGAGAGGGAGAGAGAGAGAGAGAGAGAGAAAGAGAGGGGGTCAGATGCAGAGAGAGCGGGGGGGGGGGGGAGAAATCGAAGAGAAACGGAGGCGGAGGAGATGTGGACAGAGCCTGTGAAAAGGGACGGATGGAGGGAGTTTTTAGAATCGGTCAGAGAGGAGAGAGTGGGTGTGGAGAGACCGCAGAGGAAGTTAGTTACTGTAGACAGACAGGCAGGCAGGTAGGTAGACAGGCAGGGCTGTACTGCAGACAGACAGACATACAGGGCTGTACTGTAGACAGACAGACAGGGCTGTACTGTAGACAGGCAGGCAGGCAGGTAGGTATACATACAGGGCTGTACTGTAGACAGGCAGGCAGGCAAGTAGGTAGACATACAGGGCTGTACTGCAGACAGGCAGGCAGGTAGACAGGCAGGGCTGTACTGTATGCGGAGCTGAGGATGCCTGTGTCTGTTTCTAGTTCTACAAAGACTACGGTGACATCATCAAGGAGACGCTGTGTAAGACCAGGATGATGAGTCCGGTACAGAGCGCCAGGACGCTGTGTCTGAGCCTGCAGCAGGTGTGTGGGAGCCCCGCCCACTCTGCTCCGCTGTCTGATACACACCTGCCGTTTAGACGTGTGCTCAGGTTTGCCTGTTTAGAAACAGCAGATTTTATAGAAAGGAAATGGTAGAGATTGGGCTAATCTAGGGTTGAAAGATTGTACAGGTCTGTGTTTTGAAAGGTTTGACACCAGATTCCGACAGGCGTTTGCTGGCAGCTAGGATCTCTGAACCGTGTGTGTGTGTGTCTGCTTGTGTGTGTGTCTCCATGTGTGTGTGTCTCCATGTGTGTGTGTCTCCATGTGTGTATGTCCTCAGATGTTCACAGTGCAGGTGTCTGAGGAGCAGGGAGCTCGTGACCTGGGGGAGATCAGAGATCTGGCCCGACGTCTGGCCATGAGCTTCGGCATAGACCTGCAGCGCGTACGCAGCCCCTTGCTGGCCCTGCACACGTACGCAGCCCTGCCTCTCCTCCTCCACCCTCCCCTTCACTATCCTGCTGGTTTGCTTTTACACCTGTCTTGAAATACCGGGTGTCTGGACGATAGGGTGGGCTATCCTCCTCTGAAGGCGTGCTGTGTTGTGTTGTTGTCTTAGCGACGGGATCCGGTTTGCGTTCCGGGAGGCGGAGGATGGGGACTCGCCCCCTAACCTGGCGTTCCTGGAGATCCTCAGCGAGTTCAGCTTCAAGCTCCTCCGTCAGGACCGCGCCCAGCTGTGAGACACAACCACCATCATCAGCATCATCACACATTCCTAACTGCCGTCTCGTTCTGTATCTCTCCAACAATTTCTCGTTACATTTACTATTTCAGTCAATTAGCAGATGCTTTAGCAGCTACCTTTTATCCAAAGCGACATCGTAAGTATGAATCCATTGTTATGTCTGTCTGTCTCTCTCTGTCTCCCTCTGTCTATCTCCCTCTCTCTCTCTGTCTATCTCTCTCTTTTTCTGTCTATCTCTCTCTTTCTCTGTCTATTTCTATCTCCCTCTCTCTCTCTGTCTATCTCTCTCCCTCTCTCTCTCTCTGTCTGTCTCTCTCTCCCTCTCAGGTTGGTGTTCCTGAAGGGTGAGTGTGGATCTGCTGCCCCCTCCTGGCCGGCTGTGAAAATGTACCATCGCTCCCTGCAGCCTGGCTCCTCCAGGAGCGCTGAGGGCCCGTCCCCCCACAGCACGCCTGTGGCCAAGCGCAGACGACCCTCTCCCCCTGGTGACCACACACACACACACTGAGGCCCTCACATCACCTCACACACCTTTCACAGGGCGATGAAGGCCACATCTGGGGAGGGGGTAAACATTTAGTTACATAGATCCAGATGGATAGAAAGATCGATGAATCGATCACACCCTAGTGCAGATCGCAGATTCTTGGGTGTTTTGGTGACAGCTGAGTTGACCTCTGACCCCTCCAGGCACAGTGTCCATTGTGAGTGAGGGGGCTTGGCTGGACAGTAGTGGTGTGAGGGGCAACATGCCCGGCCCCACCCTCACCTCCACCCTGGAGAAGCAGCCCCCTGCCCACACCAGCTACGCGGCCAGTACCTTCTCCGAGCCAGAATCTGACGACTTCATAGAGGGGTAAAAAGAATTGACTTTATTTGTATTCTGTATGTATATAAAAAAAAGTTCCGCGGTTCAAACAACTTAGTAAACACATGGGTCAAAACACTAAGATATCACACTGTAGTTTCAGTTGCAGATTAAGTATACAAATGTATAATGCAAAGTAAATTAAACACCACTACAAAACGTTGTTTGCTGTGTTTCCAGGTCAGTGATGCGCAGGGTGGAACCTAACAGACCAGCCCAGCCCAGCCCCTCTCAGCTGGACTCCCATCTCACACTGTAAGACACAAACACACAGACTGCCGTTGAACAATGACTTCATATGGAACATTCTCACACTGCCTATAGTTATCAACTAACGAGTTGATAAAATTGCAGTTGTAAAATAAGTGGCACTGTGTCTAAGCAACAGTTTATCTGCAAAGCAAAAGGTAGTTTATGTTAATAGACACCTCATGCCAGGATGTTTACCACGCCATTATGAAAGTGTGCTTTGAGTTTGAGGAAGACAGTCCTGTGTGTCTCAGACTCACCCTGATCGAGGAAGACGAGCAGGAGGCTGATATAGACGAGTTTGAGAGCGATGATTCTGACAGCGAGACGGCTGTCACACTGGTATGTTACGCTACCCGTTCATAGTGTACCCCACCAGGAATGACTATGCCACATGAATACATGAAACAGTATTCAATTCAATCTACTTTTTGGATTTATTATTGTGTTGAATTGCATTGTCCTGGGGCATGTTCCATAAATCGAGTTTCTCGAATACTTTCCCTGACATAAGCCTGTCTTATTTGGTAAACTCGCTTTATGGAACAAGCCCCTAGGCTTGTTAATAACCTCCAGTCCAACTAACTTTAGTGCATCTCCATATTTACCTGTATTTGTTAAGGACAATTAATTATTATATCATGAAAAAAATCTCATGCAGTAACATCATCCACCCAGGTTGGTGACACCCTGTTCCTGTGGGACACGGGTGGGGGGGAAAAAAACGATTCACATTTGAATCGTGATTCAGTCAGCTAGCAATTCAGATCAATTCACCGTGTGTGTATATATATATATATGTTTCTGGTCTTCAAAAAATCTCAGAAAAAACGTTAATCGTTTTTTAATCGAATCGTGACTCCAAGAATCGATTCGAATCGTGAGCTACTAAAAGATTCCCACCCCTAGTCTCACCACTGTCCTCTGTCCCATTTGTTTTCTCTCTTTTCTCCAGCCCTCGACTCGACGCTCCACGAGTTACCTAGAGGATCTGTTCTAGTGGGACGGTGCTGCAGGCTGGCAAGGAGGCTCTGGGGCCTGTTCCATACAGCAAGCTCACCCAATACACCACGCTTATGTCAGGGAAAGTAACTGACATAAGCCTGGCTTATTCAGTAAACCTGCTGTATGGAACAGGCCCCAGACCTGCCCTGTGCATGATGCATGTGTGGGTAGCTTGAACATGATGTACTTGGGTGAACTTGGTTTGTGAGGAAAGGTTTGGTACATGGGCCTGAAGAGGCTGCAATGATCAAATGTTCAGTTATTTTTTATGTTTTACAGTTCGTTTGTTTGTTAGGGTTTTGATAAATGTTTGGGGTATATATATGATGTAGTCTAAAACTAGAACTGTTTATGGATTGTTTGATAATATAGGCTATGCAGGTATTTTTTTCTGTTAATGTGACCTTATATTTCCACTAAAATAAAACACGTTTCATTGCTTTATTCAAAGCCGTTTTATCTCATTTCTTTTTTTTAACTGTTGATGTCTTCAAGAAGCAAAGTCCTTGATGGATGTGATATTAGATTACAAAGAGTTCACTTCTGTTCTTTCTTGTCCCTTGTCCCACAGGGAAATTCGGTTTGCAGCAAAGCACAGATAAACAATGACAGAACACACAACAATAACATCTATAAAAAGGAATATGTATAGAATTAAGAATTTGCTAACAAAGTTTTAGGTGCTGCTAACTGAGCACTTTGCCTACGAGTTCCATTTAACGTCACATTTGGGATACAAGCGGAGAGCATAGAGCACCTTGTGGTGGCCAGCCTGTACTACAAAGCAAGTTCAACATGAGCCCGTGATTATTTTCGTCAGCTGGCTTCACTAAGCCTAACAACCGCAATTGCGCATAAGCAGGGTCGGTGACGGTGGTGGTTAACTTGTTAAATCACCCCAGGTTTACTCATTGTAGCGACGAGCGTTGTAACATAAAATGGACGGTGTTAGCAACGTATAACCAGTCGAAAACATGGACAAGTCTAGAGCAGCCTACTTCACTGAAGAAGAGAAAACGATCATCTTAAACAAATATGAAGAGTTTAAACACATAATACAGGAAAAAAGCTACACAGCTGCAGCTGCCAGAAAAAGAAAGGACATATGGCAAAAAATAACCGACTGCGTGAATGCGTAAGTTAATAGGCTTCTCAATATCACTCAATGGTGTTTCAGAAAGCCAGTTTAGTGAAAACTTAGCCTATACTCAGAGTTGATGGAAACTGGGTTACGGTTTCAATGAACCAGTTCATCGTTTCTCTGAGTCTGTTACTAGGGCAACATACTCCGTGAAGCTAACCTGCTCGCTAGCAGGTTTTATTAAACTAACCCCGAGTTTATCCTGCTCTTCAACTGAAACCTGAATGTGTCAGTCAGACAAGGCGCGTCTCTTTCTCGAGGAGCTAGTTGATTTCGAAGCACAAATACTCCGCAGAAATCTCAGTCGGGAGAGGGTGATCAGACCTCGATTCGATGATTCCCTGATGAATATATTAATGAGCGATAGCTCTACCGTTTTTTTCTGCACAATAATTTACCTGAACAATAGCCTATTCTTAGCCATAGGCTATGACACAACATATGCTCTCAGTTTGGAACACGAACGAACACGGAACGAGCAGTCAGCTGTACAATATGCTAGCTCATCCTTTTTTACCAATCACTTCCCATCTCAAAGGCAATTCCGTTGGCCATCTCTTCAGCCTGATTGCGGTGGTGGTGGACCTGTTCACCCTGCCTCAACGTTTTGTCCAATAGTATTGGCTAAAAAGGCCTACTGGCTGGAAAATTGTGATTGGCCCCACCAAATACCAAATCTCACTCCAATTTTTTGGGAAAAGTTGGCAGACCTGAACTCACTTTCTTTGGCTGCTGCTATGGTAGCCCATTGCTTAATAAAAAATACCTGGTATTATTTGCCTCAATATCGGTTCATATTTGGCAAAAGCTGTCTTTCTAATTCCACTGGGAAAAAAATGGCATTTCGAGTCTTTATCCTGTGGCCATGATAAATAGCATAGTGTTATTTGTGTTACATTGATGAGGGCTTTTTAAATCATCGTGCGCAAGCTTAACTCAGGGTTAATTAGACTCCAAGTTGACTGAACTCATTTTTCCCACTTGTTCTGCAACTGTCAATCGAGTTTGACAGGTCAAGTAATTGCTCAACTCAGAGTAGCCTACGTTAACCCTCCTTTTGAAATCCCCCAATAAGGAACTGGTAGATTTGACTCTTACACTAGAGTTTTCCATCCTATTAATCAGATATATTCTTATCGCGTATGAGACCATTTTCCCTTGTTGTTTCAGCTGCAACCATGGCAGTGTGAAAAGATCCTGGGAGCAAATAAAGCATAAACACAAAAACATAATTCAAACCGGTAAGTAGGCCTAAACTACTTTCAAATGTCATGAAGTTACATGGCTACATGTACGCTACATGTAGGGTTGGGAATCGAGAACCGGTCCGGTTCTTGTTTAGAAACTGTTCCAAGTGAACCGATTCTTTGGAATCGTCAGCCATTCGTTAATTCTTTAACGATTCTGCAAACGGTTCTCTGTGCCTTTGCGCATGCGCGAACTTTTATAGTTTATTTCAGACTATTCAGCAGCAAACATGGCATCTAGAAAGAAGCGTTCTAAAGTTTGGTTGTATTTCACACGACAAAATGATAATAACACCACTTGTAACGCGTGTAAGAAGTCTATTTCGTCGAAGGGAGGAAATACAACAAATATGATGAAGCATTTGAACACACAGCATGGAATGAAATTACTGGAATGTAATGTGTTCGATGCATCCAGCAGCGCAGATGACGTTCGCGCTTCATCTTTAACCATACAAGGTAGAGCTAAACTCCTCAAAAGTGATCACAACCACTTGTCACTGTGTGAAGCAATTTGCTTTTATTGTGTGTAGTTGATCACGCTATCTTCTGTCCCGTCTTTAAAGCATACATTTTAGCTCCGGTGTTACAAGCCAACTGGTTTTCAAACCTACTGGTTTCCCAGCTGTGCGTGCACCTATCAATCTGCCCCTATCACCAGATTCGTCACAAATTCACAAACATATTCCTGGCGATTATCCAGTCGGATCTCATATTTGCTGCAACGAATATAAAAGCATAGTCTACGTGGGCACTACATTACCATTCACAACAAAATAAATGGAGACAAAATAAAACATTTGAAGGCTCGCATGAAGTGGGATTGGATCGCACTTGAGCAAAACGTGTAATAGGCTATGCCACTGCTTTACACTGCGAGCTATTCTAGCTCATACAATGTCATCAGATCAGTTACGTACTTAATAATCACCTTGGCATTCAGGTAACATCTTGAAATGGCATCTTGATTTGGCTTTGATATGTTTGTGAATTCGTGACGAATCTGGTGATAGAGGCGGACTGATAGGTGAATGCACAGCTGGGAAACCATGGGTTTGAAAATCGGAATCATTAAAATCTTATCAATTCTCATCTCTACATGGCTAGTGCTTTAATATGTCTTTGTTTTAGGATGAAATGTTATGCTACAACAATTAAATGAGTTTTAAATTGCTTGCAGCCAACAGGAAAGAGGCGGGGAAGACAGCAGGGGCCCCTCGTCCACAGGACTACCCTCCTGCTGAGGAGCTGGGCCTCTCCAATATTCAGGGTGGCCCCTTAACGGAATGGGGCATATCCCCAGACACAAATGGCAGCTCCCAAACAGGAATATTTGTGAAGGGTACGTTTCAATGAGGCGTTGTAAAAAATTGCTGGGTTGCGAATTCAAAGTTACTGTATCATTATTGTGAGAGTAGTCAAATGCATTTTCTCTCCAGTTGAAGGAGAATCCTTGTTGTTGTTGTCACCACCCACACTGCTGCATACAAAGGTAACAGATTAGCCAGTCGTGTATACTCTGGCATGGAATATGTGGTTGCTGATGGTGGATGGATCAGACCACACATTATACATTACACTGCTTTGTTTTCTTAGGTGGAGGTCCTAGATGACAAGGAGGCGCTGTCGACATGCTCAGAGAGAACTTCGGGGGTGACTACACTTTCATGTTTTATCCAGTTTTAAACGGGCCCATCTTAACACAGATAATGAGTGTGGAAACTTGTCTGGAATCGTTTTCTTGGTAATGGTGGTATAGTATGTAATGGTGTTATAGTATGCACATGAGACATGGCTTCCTCAAGTGTTCTCCATACAAAAATTAATTGAATGCTTCCATTGCTTGTACGTTCATTTTGCAGGAAGAGGGAAATCTTCCTCCCCCCGAGTTTATTGCCTCCACTTCTAGGCCAAGCGGATCACCTGGGGTAAACTATTAACCTTAAGTTGAACAGGTCAAAATAACATTCGCATGTTTCAAGTGAGCCTTGCAAAGGGACGAGGCTTATATGTTAAAGAAACTGTGTAATTTATTTCAGGTTGGAACAGACAGTGTGAGGACCCTGTACAAAAGATCCTTAGAGCTGGACATAGAGTACAAAAAACTCAAAATTAGAAAAATTCAGCTTGAGGTGGAGAAACTAGAGCATGAAAAGAAGGTATTCCAGTAACTGAATTGTATTCCTCACCCAGGGTAGGTAACAATTAAACTCAAATGTATTTCTTTTTGTTCCTAGGAAAGGGAGAAGAGAATGAAACCCCCAGAATGAAATAAATGAAATAAATAAAAAACAAGTGGAGAAAAGTTGTGGTATTTGTGTTGTGTATGAGGGAAAACATTGTGTGAGTCCTACCAGTAGGTTGGTCCGGAGTTCCAAACAGGGATGGTCACAGAGCAGACTCCCTAATGATCTGGGAGCAGGGATGTGCACAGCTACGGGCTATTTGCGTTCACTGCTTCAAGTCAGCCAGCTGCAGCCGGCCGTCGGCTCCACTGGAGCTGCATGAAGTCGAACAAACCTATTGTTGATAGCCCCAATAGCCAGGGGCGCCGTATAGGGGGGGAAAGTCAGGACAATTCCAATTGCCCCTGACTGACAGGGGCCCCAACAAATTGAAAAACTAATAGAAATGATAAACTTTTTTTATTTTAAGTATGGGGCCCAGAGTTTCTGCCAGTGCCCCTACCTATAGCCCCTCCAAAGGTCTGTGCATGTCCCTGTCTGGGAGTCATGGACTGCAGGCCACTTTGCCTCAATGCTGGTGACCAGGTCTGGCCCAAGGCATAAGCGAACTAAGCGACTGCTTAGGGCCCCCGTGACCACCAAAGGCCCCCAAGAGCACATTAAATTACAGTTTAATGTTTTTTTATATATATATTTATTAACAACGCCAACGGGCCCCAAAATCAATTCTGCTTAAGGACCGGTAAAGGCTTGGGCCAGCCCTACTGGTGACCATGCGCTGATGGTCACAAGTCATCTGCAGAAGCATGTGACGATAGGGATACTTCCACAAGATAACATTAAAGTACATGTGTATTTTAAAGGACTCCATGAAGGACATCAATCTAACTATTCTGTTTGAATATTTATGTGCAAAAAAGGAAAGCCCTTTATCAATGTCTATCCAGGCAATGTGCCAGAATGAGGAAAAAAATTATTTAGCCTTGACTTGAATGTTGATGCTGTGGAATGACTTGCAATTAACAAAATCGCCTTCATTCGCCCAGACTTGGTCAGTAGGCGGTGCTTTATACATCTTCATGTCATCTTAAACATTGCCTGCTCCAGAGCAGGTGGTGTTTGGCATAACAGATGAAGACGTAGAAAAGTACCGCCTACTGACCAAGTCTAGGTAAATGTAGACGATTTTCTTATGATCTCTGTCCCACACTACCTGAGATCTAATGTCCCACTTTCGCCAAATCTAACCTCTGGTTAATCTGCTCGAGGTGGTGCGAAACGGTCTGTGGAACACCAAACTAATTCTGTTAAAATCCAGTCACAACTTTTCGCGCCAGTGATGACGAGAGGTATGCTAGTTTGTTGAATCACGTGACTCTTCTTTCGTCGGAGTTTTCCCGCCACAGGATAAGAACGTCTGTGGCATATGCAGCTCCTAATCTGATTGGACAGTGAGGTCGGCAGACTCGCGCCAGTTTTACGCCGTTTTCAGAGCACTTTGTGAAGAATCGTCTCCGGTGGCTGTGCGAAACAAATAATAACACACTTTCTGATTGCACATTTCTTTATAGTCAATATCTTTAAAAATTGGCATTAGCAATAATGGCCCCCAAGGATTATTTGGCTGAGAAAGGTACGTTTAACTACGTTCACACGATACTCAAGCAGTCTTTTCAGCGTAACTAAGCCTAGCGAGTTCGCTAGTTTTAGTTCTGACTGCAGCCTGCTACAGGTGGTTGGTTTGTACAGTTATCTTCGCAAAAATGCCATTTGGAAAGCTATAGTAAGCCCTGCATTTTTGTATTCTTCTACAATTGATTGCAACTTGCTTTAGTTAAAACCGGACGCAGGCTCTTGGAAACATTAAAGTGGCTAGTGTGTCATGGGCACGCTCGCACTATTCGACTAACCCAAGTCAATTGTCAAGAGGCTTGTATTATTTGGAAAGGACGATTAAAGGCATATAACAATACCAGTTTACCTCTCGTGCATAGCTGTATAACTTAAACGTATCACATCAAATTGGCTACCTAGCTAACATTAGTTAAGAAAGTTTGGTGGTAGTTCTAGCATTGCTGGCGTGCTCCTGACTAGAATGGGTTCAATAACCCGGATGGAACTCGTGAAACAAAGAAGCACGCGCGAGAAGGTTCTCACATGGCCGTTAAATGCACTAAATCTAATCCCATGAAGAGATATGCATAAGTACTTTCGTAGTTAAAACATTTATCAAAACTGGAACTGGAGCCGTTGGGCACTACAGGTTACTTTCAGCTAGCTGGAGTCTATTTCAGCTTGATACAGTAGAAGGTGGTGCTTAAGTAGCCTACCTAGCTAGCCTAGGATAGCTATCGACTGTAGACTTCAGCGAGGTAGCTAGCTCGCTCTAGTCTTCCTGATTTGATTAGCTGTAGCTAGCTAGCTAAATGCTAACAAAGCGAGTTGGAAAGACAGATTTAACGTTGCTTACAATTTAAGTAGCCACGGCTTCATTGCACACTAATGTCACACATTTCGATTAAACTTCATGACGATGCTCAAGTTAATTTTGACCGAGTGCGCATTTTTTAGTTGCAGCACTATTTAACGTGCGTAGGAATAGCGGAAGATTGGACTGAGTGACGAGGCACAAAAGCCATGTGCTGCTTTGTTTACCAAAACATACCCGAACGGAGAAATAATTTGGTAGGGATGAAGATTTTTTTTTGTTCAAGTGGGGAAGAAAGTGTAGAAAACATACTTGAATCCAAGTACCGAATTCGTTTTTAGCTATCATAATTAAAAAAAATCTTTTAGTTTCGGTTCGATAACTGATGGGTATTTAAAAAAAAAAAAAAAAAATGGACCCTGAATTGGCAGTTGTTCGCGTGAGTCTGTTGTTTTATAATGCATACTATTGGTAACATCGTAGAAAAATACACGAACATTATCGAAACGATGAGGGATGCATTTGCGTCTGTTTTTCTTCGCTGTACGGTAAGCAATAGTGACTCATCGAGATTAAAGGATGTTATCCAACAAAGGGGTCGTCGCAGGACAACAAATTAGCTCCCTGTGTGTAGGCCCGCTTATCTCTTGTTTACATCTTCAAGTTTCTAGTATATTTTGGATAAAGACTTGAAAAACTAACTAGTTGTACTAACGGTCAATATGATTGAGATTTGTTGGTTTTGTCACTTGGGTGCTACGTTGGTCATTGTTTAGTATGCATGAAAAGTGTGTTATCTCCTTAAATGTAGACAATTGATGAGTTTGTCTTATCATGCTTTATCCTTCAGAGAAATGCAAGCGTTTCCTGCAGGAGTTTTACAGTGAAGACGATTCTGGGAAGAAAGTGTTCAAATATGGAGCTCAGCTTGTGAGTAGGAGGCTGATAAGCACCCACTCATGTCGCACCATCACTCTCTTGAATGCTGTCTGGGTCTAATTCACACATTTATTATTCATTCATCCCTGCTTTTAGTCAGTGTTACACCCCATACCACCTACAGACACTACAATTGTCACCCAAATTAGTCCAATTGATTTCTGACCCGAATTTTAGTAGCCGCTCTTAACATACTGATTTAGTCATGGTCTGAACAGTATAGTGTGGCACCTCCCTGAAGACAGCACGTGTGTGTGTGCAGGTGTCCCTGGCCCACAGGGAGCAGGTGGCCCTCCAGGTGGACCTGGACGACCTGGCGGAGGAGGACCCAGAGCTGGTGGAGAGCGTCTGTGAAAACGCCAGGCGCTACACGGCCCTGTTCTCAGACGCCATCCAGGAGCTGCTGCCAGAGTACCGTGAGAGAGAGGTAGCTTCCCCACGTGTGTGTGTGTGTGTGTGATCAATTTCTCTGACGGGTCTGAGCTGTACTTATCAACAGATGGAGGTAATTTAGTCTGCGTGTGTGGATCTTTCAGTGTGCCGTGACAGGAGTAACCTCCGTCTGTCTCTTGAGCAGGTGGTGGCCAAAGACTCCCTGGATGTCTACATCGAGCACAGGCTGATGATCGAGCAAAGGGGTCACGACCCCGCAGACAACAGGGACGCCCGCAACCAGTACCCAGCAGAGCTCATGAGGAGATTGTACGTCCTGTCCCCCCCCCCTGCCTCCGAGCCTCTGTGTGGAGGTCTCTTCCTTACACTGGGCTTGCATTAGCCTGTACATTATTGAGATGCGGAACATGGCTTTGGAATGATGCGACACACTCTAGAACCTCGGAATCTGAGAATGTGCGATGTCGTATCTTACGGCTTCCCTCCCTTCCACAGTGAGCTGTACTTCAAACCTCCCACCACCAACAAACCCAAGGTGGTCCGTGATGTGCGGGCAGACAGCATCGGTCACCTGGTGACGGTGAGGGGCATTGTTACGCGTGCCACTGAGGTCAAACCTATGATGGCGGTGGCTACTTACACGTGTGACCAGTGCGGTGCTGAAACCTATCAGCCGGTAAGTTAGTAATGATTACACAAACTAGGCTAAAGGTCATAATGGAAATGTTGAGGAAAAGCAGACTTTCCTTTTGAATGTGTGACTGCAGTTTTAATTGTGGATGAAAGTGCAAATGCTTGTTTTGATTCCTCTGTGTTTGTTTGTTCAGATCCAGTCCCCCACCTTCATGCCCCTCATCATGTGTCCCAGCCAAGAGTGTGTCACCAACAAGTCTGGAGGGAGGCTGTACCTGCAGACCAGAGGGTCAAAGTTCGTCAAGTTCCAGGAACTGCGCATTCAGGAACACGTAAGAGTCAACAAGAGAAGAATGTTTTACTGTGTGATGCGTGGAAAATATATATAATATAAATATTTTACAATCGAATCCAGTTTTATTTGTAGAGCCCCCCTCCCCTCTTTCGCAATTTCTTTTCCATGGGTTTCACAGATTTAAAACCATTATTTTGAAAATTAAACCCTATTATGTTGTGGTACAAGATACCGTGCTTTAACACCCACCCGCTCTCACCTGTTCCATGAGTGCATGCGTTGCTGCTGTGTGACTTCTGCTGTGTGACCCCGCCCCCCCTCCCTGTTGTCTCCAGAGCGACCAGGTGCCGGTGGGGAACATCCCCCGGAGCATGAGCATCTACGCTCGCGGTGAGAACACGCGTGTGGCCCAGCCCGGGGACCACGTGGCCGTGGCCGGAGTCTTCCTCCCTCTGCTCCGCACCGGCTTCAGGCAGGCTGTGCAGGTGAGGCGTCCTCCCTTCTATCCTGCGGTGACCCTGCGTTGACCGCACGTTAAACTGTGACCATGCGCTCTGACCGTCTGTTTGGCTGACCTGGTGTGTGTGTGTGGCGTCGTCAGGGACTCCTGTCAGAGACGTACCTGGAGGCTCACAGCGTCACGTTGATGAATAAGACCGAGGACGACGAGTTGGGGAGCGGGGAGCTCAGCGAGGACGAGCTCCAGCTGATCACAGGTGTGTGTGTGTGCGACATACAATAATGTCATGAATTCAGATGATTCAGATTAGCAGACGCTTTTATCCAAAGCGATTTACAGTTAGGTGGTGGGGGAGATTTGAGCCTGCGACATCTTGACCTGTGGTCAGATGCTCTTGGACCGCTGAGCACCAGACTCCTAGGATGATATAGCCGTGTCTAACTCTTCTTTCTGTTGCAGAGGAGGACTTTTACGAGAAGCTGGCAGGCTCCATCGCCCCGGAGATATACGGCCACGAGGACGTGAAGAAGGCTCTCCTGCTGCTGCTGGTGGGGGGCGTCCAGCAGGCCCCTAAAGGGATGAAGATCAGAGGTGAGCAGGGCTACGTTCTGGCCTGTCATCAGGGCTGCGTTCTGCGGCCGCAGCACTTGATGAATCGTGTTGCCTGGATGATTGAATTCATAATCATATCGGCTTTGCTCCCTCGCAAGGCACCATCAACATCTGCCTGATGGGAGACCCAGGAGTTGCCAAGTCTCAGCTGCTGTCCTACATCGACCGCCTGGCCCCTCGCAGTGAGTCTCATCTTCTCCACACCTCCTCCTAGATCTCCTCCCGTACTCTAGCTCTCCTCCTCCCCTAGATCTCCTCTCCTTACCATCTCTGCAGAAGTGCGTAGCAGTGTCAGTATTTCCGTTTTCGGAGCCACGTAACGATCATCTCAGCATAGGAAACACGTAATGACCACTTCAGCCCAATACTCGACAACCAGACTGAAGGGGCCTCCCCTCTTCTCTTCCTCCCCACTCCCCCCCCTCCCACCCCCAGGCCAGTACACGACAGGACGGGGGTCCTCTGGCGTGGGTCTGACGGCGGCCGTGATGCGAGACCACCTGACCGGGGAGATGACCCTGGAGGGCGGGGCCCTGGTGCTGGCCGACCAGGGGGTTTGCTGCATCGACGAGTTTGACAAGATGGCCGACGCCGACCGCACGGCTATCCACGAGGTGATGGAGCAGCAGACCATCTCCATCGCCAAGGTGAGAGCGGCCCCCGGGGATGGTTCATTATGGGTTCATTTAGCAGGAAGTTGCATCTAAAGTTACTTGATTTGCTGTCAAATGCTGTAGTACTGAGCTGGACCCATCCCCCAGTTCAGCCTTCTCAACACCTGATTCAAATGAATGGGTTCAAATGAATGGGTTATCAGGCTTTTAACTTTGTGTTTGTGTGTCTCTCTCCCTCCCTCTCTCTCTCTGTGTCTCGCTCTGTGTCTCTCTGCCAGGCGGGCATCATGACCTCCCTCAACGCCCGCTGTTCCATCCTGGCGGCCGCCAACCCGGCCTACGGCCGCTACAACGCCCGCAAGACCATCGAGCAGAACATCCAGCTGCCCGCCGCGCTGCTCTCCCGCTTCGACCTGCTGTGGCTGATCCAGGACAAGCCGGATGCAGACTCCGACCTGCGACTCGCCCAGCACATCACCTACGTCCACCAGCACTCCCGCCAGCCGCCCACCCACTTCACCCCCATCGACATGAAGCTCATGAGGTCAGCAGGGAGGCCACGCCGCCGGAGGGAAACTGGAACTCGTTTTATCTTCAAACTGACAAGTGTCTATTTTAATATCGACGAGCTAGTTTGCAGACGTGATTCCCTTGATTTGATGGTGTTTAAGTACAATCTGGGTCGACTCTACAGAGGTAGTCATGTATGATGTTCCGATAATGACAAATATTGTATGAGTAGTTGACCGTTGTAAAATGTGGTTGTTGATTATGCACATTTAACATGAGCACTTGGGTCCATCATGTAACTGTGGCCGATTCAGCCAGACAAGCTCACTGTCCTGTGCAGCTGCCAGTCTGACGGGTGGTGTTTCCTCCACCAGGCGCTACATCTCTCAGTGTAAGAAGCGTCAGCCGGTGGTGCCCGAGGCTCTGGCTGACTACATCACAGCCGCCTACGTGGAGATGAGGAAGGAGGCGCGCGTCAGCAAGGACACCACCTTCACCTCCGCCCGAACCCTGCTCTCCATCCTGCGCCTCTCCACCGCCCTGGTGAGCCTCCTCCCTCACCCTCACCCCCCTACAGGAACAGGCCCTGGTTGCTTGCCCCATGTGTGGTGGTGGTGTCGTCCACCTAAGGCCCCAGTGCGTGCTAAAGTGCTTACAGTGCAGGTAGTTGTGTTGTTCGTCCTACCGCAATGTAAGCACTTCTTTCACACGCCGGGGGAAACCAGACTTTGCTGCGTGACGTCAGGCGGTACGAGGTGCCTGTCTGTGACGATGTGGACATGGAGGAGTGATGCTCTGCTCTGCTCGAGCCCTTGGATGTCAAAAGTGCTGTTTGTGCAGGTAGCTGAGTCACCCGCCCTACTGCATGGTCAGCACTTCATGATACCCCTGCTGGCCCTGCTCTTCTGACGGACGTCCACCGGGGGCGCAACACCAGCAACAACCTAGCAGCAGTACAGGCGTCTGTTTCTTTCCACTTTAGTAGCTGGTGTGCAGGGGGGTTGGTTTCACTGTGCATGGGCTAGGGCCCCCAGGAGGCGGGGCCCCTAGGAAGTGGGGTTCCTGGTGCTGGCAGTGTTGTCTGGTCCTGGTCAGCTTTGCAGGGTGGGCAGTCAGCCTGTGTGCGTAGGAGCAGCTGTGCAAACCCATGCAAAACTGACTGTGACTGGAACTAGACTTCTCCTGTAACCTATGATGTCGACCCGATGTGATGTCACCAGGCAACCAGTTTACGGTTCTGTGTTCTACTCTTCTTCCTGTCTTGTCTCCCCCCCCCCCCCACCCCCCTCATGGAGAGATTAGCCGGTGTTGATAGGCGGAGACTTGGGCAGTTGCCAGCCATGACAGAGGGCATTGCACTTGTCTCGGTCTGACAGTGCCGGCATAGCGCAGCCTTCCACGGTCCCCAGAACACCCCAGTCCATCATTCAATACCAACATTCCTGTGTACATTTGGAAGACAAGCCCCTTTTTCCAAGTCAGTTATCTGTGTCTTTAACCCGTGTCCTCTGCTGGTTCCTGTCAGGCCCGTCTGCGTCTGGTGGACCAGGTAGAGAAGGAGGACGTGAACGAGGCCATGAGACTCATGGAGATGTCTAAGGACTCTCTGCAGGCCGACAAGTCCAGCACCACCAGGTCAGTAGCACCACCCTGTCTGTCAGCACCTCCTGCTGGTGCCCTTCTACACCACCTGACGTGACTGCCCTACCCAGCCGGATGATGAAAGGGGTTGTGCCACCTCGCGGGATGGGGTCTAACCTTTGGGGAGGGGGGGACGGGGGGTTTACGAGTCCCTCAGGTAGCTGTAATAAAAGAGGCTGCTCACCCTGGAGGAAGTGGTAAAATTCCTGGGTTTTTACTGCGGTATCTGTTGACACGACAGCGTGTTAATGGTAAAGGAGTTTACACGTTTCTGGGCTCGTTTTGACTCTGCTCTCATGTACAAAGGGTGGGGTTTAAGTACATCCCTCTAGGCATGGAGACAAAAGGAAACCCTTTTGGAGAAAACATTTTAAAAATATCTGCTAAATGAATGAAACTGGATGCTAAACAGAAGCTACTTGATGATGCTGATTCCTTGATTCCATCCTGTCTGACCGTCTCTTCCTCTCGTCTGCTCCAGAGCCCAGCGGCCGGCCGACGTGATCTTCTCCCTGCTGCGTGAGCTGGCCACGGAGGGCGTGGCGGGGCGCGGCGGCGCCGGAGGCGTGGTCCGCATGGCGGAGGCGGAGCAGCGCTGTGTGTCGCGGGGCTTCACCCCCGCCCAGTTCCAGGAGGCGCTGGAGGAGTACGAGGAGCTGAACGTGTGGCAGGTGAACCAGGGCCGCACACGAGTCACCTTCGTCTGAACACACCAGGCGTAATCCCGCGAGACTTCGAACAACTCTTCTTGATTATGCGGTCTCCAGCTTAAACCCGCGAGAGTTCAAGCTGCCCTTCTGATGAGCTGCTTATGTAGACTTGTAATGGACTGTCTATTTGAATCTGCCTTCACGCCCATCATGGTTTTTACTGCTAGCTGTTGTGGCGGCTCTGCAGTCATTTAGCTCATGGGATTACAGAAGGGTTTGTTTCTTGACTTTATTGTGTTTTTTTTTATGTTGTGTGTTCCCAAATAAAGAATATTGTAAATATATTTCTTTCGATTTTAGATGAAGTATACTCCTTTATCATTTTTTTATGCAAATATGTAGTGGCTGTTTGCATCTGTCAAAGATGCAAATTTATATCTTCAGTTAAACCCACTTGGCATTTTACACGGACGTAAATGTTATCATTTGTGTAAAAAGAAACAAACTATGGCAATGGAAATGTATACTTCTCTTACGCCAAATGAACACATTTGTTTGATAGATTTTAGATGGAGCAAGTGATTTCAATAGCGCCATAAGATGTCCGTACATGTTGGAAAACCTCAATCTTTCTCAAACACCTGGTTTGTTATCAGAGCAGCTTTGCAGTGGAGACAGTAATTGCTGCTTTTAGTAGCACCTGTAGACGTGTTTTAACTATAAACTCTTAAAGGGAATGACTGTATTTACAGATCTATGGAAAATGTCTCAATGTAAGAAAATAAATTCCTGGGGGATTGTGCTCTGTTACAATGAGTGCGGACAATGTTTAAAACACGCTATTATAGATTGAGACAGATGTTTTCTGTAGCCTAATTCGCCGTTCAGGGTGACGTTGTGATACTTATTTTTTTTTACTTCTGTACATGGGTAATACCATATTATTTGAGTAAAAAAAAATGTATTTAAAAAAGCCTACATATTGTCAAACTGGATGATCTCCCCACTAGACTGCATCTCTTCAAAATTAAAAAGTTGGCCTATGTCTCAGAATGCCGTTTTTAATGCAAACATGCCGACCGAATAGCAGGTGTACGTGGGATATTTGCCACCCTTCCCCTGAAAATGTCCGTACTTTTCCAATCATATCATTTAATTGCATCAGTAGTACATCACAGAAGGCACCAAAATGACTTGGAAAATTAAGTTTTACTTATATACTATACTAGACCCGAATAAACCTTTTTCTTTTTTTTCTGAACTCGGTGCTCCTGGTCTTGGATTGTATACAGGCTACAGCTTACTGCATTTCTATTCGCAGCAGGTGATGCTTTCCTCCCAGAATTAACGGTCAGTTTCCATTTGAAGTCGGGACTTTTTATGGCTTTGCTTCTCGAATTCGGGGTTATTTTACATAATTGGCGCCAGAAGCTCAGTATTAAAGGCAGATTTTAAAGGGAGGACGGACCGCTTGTATTTTTGCACGACTTGCATAAGTCTATTGGCCAAACCAGCACGCGTCAGAGTGGTTGACACGATCACATATATTAAACGCACTTGATCAGTGCAGTTCAGTGAAGACAACATGCAGGTGAGTGGGTCTTCTCCAACGACAACCTTCTAGAAGGTTAGATTATTTAAGATCGTGTATGGAGATAAAATTATACATATTGAATAGTGTAGGCAATTTAGTCTTTCATTTCACTCATGTTTGCATTTTTGACATTACAAAGATTCCTATTGTGTTTTAAACAGTTTCTTATACATTTTTAGGTTAGATTATAGATCGATAATAAGAGTGTGGACATCTTTATCACTTACACCTTGAAGCCCGTTGAAAATGATTCAACATAAACAGAATTAATAAAACCTGATGACTGGATTGCAGGTGATCAACATGTTTTCTCCACCGTGGTTGGTTGGGGTATTATACTGTCTGATGTTGATCCCAGGTCAGTTTCTGTTTGTAATTTATTTATTTGTTTGATAATGTACTTAACGAGTATAAGAGTAAAGAATTTGATATCTGAGGCATTTTTCAAATCTCAATTTAGGTCTGCTGGAGGCAATGTCTTTGTATGACATCATCAAACAAGAGGGTAACTGCACTCACATTTTCTGCAATATTGCTTTTTTCAGATTCAAAATGTTTCAAAGCACAGGTTGTTGTGTTTCTGTCAAAGAAGATTGTGTTCTTGATAGTTGTCTCCTCCTGTCTCTCCTTGGCTGTGGCACACGACAGAGTTGGCACCTGCCAATGTATTGAGTATCGATTCAGATAAGGCCAACCATTTCTTGACTCACTCGAGATCAAAACGCAACGTGGACCCCAGGTGGTACAGAGGAAACCCAGACTTCCAGGCGTACTACCGCTACTACACCAGCATCGGTCACACCGAGGGGGTGAGCCAGTCAGAGGGCAGACGCGAGGGTGATATGGCTGAGGAAATGGCAACTGATTCATTATCTCTCTCTTTCTCTCACTAATCCCTGCTTTTTTTTCCGACTCTGTATTCTGCCTCCAAGCTGTATGAGATTGACAGGATCAGGATGCTGTACCAGCAAATGAGGCACCTTGAGCAGGCATACGGGCCAGACGCCTCCGTCCTCCAGAACCAGCTGGGAGTGCCCACCGTCAAGAAATGTGATCCCGCAACCGACAAGAAATGCAAAGCCCCACCCCCTCCCCCTCCCGCACCAATAAAAGGCATACCCCTGCCCCAACTGCCTCCCCCCCCTCCCCCTCCAGCCCTCTCCCAGGCAGATGTCCTCTACCTGTGCAACGCCAAGGATCCCCTCTGCAAGCCACACATCGTCTACCTCCCCACGGGAGCTGTTCCTGTGCTCTGTGACCCGCGCTACCATCCCCACTGCAAGCCCCAGAAGTACGAGATCCCAGCCCCCGTAGCTCAGCCTCAACCTCCTCCCCCAGCTCCACCCAAGAAGTCTACCCCGCTACCTCTACCACCCAAGAAATCTGCTCCTCCTCCAGCTCCCATCCGCACATACAAGGGCATGGAGTATGACTGCGACCCATACTGGGATCCTGACTGTCTCATCGACCACCCCGCCAGGGCTGTTAAGGGCAAGACGGCCCCTCTCCCTCCTGCGCTCCCCATTGAGGAAGTAGAGGAAGAGCCGGTGGTGGAACCAGCACCCCCTGCAACCATCGCCAAAAAACTGCCCTTACCCTACCCTTACCCCTACTACTATCCCTACCCGTATAACTACCGGGATGATCTCTATGATCCAGCTCGCTTCCAGTACCCAGACCCTGCTGATGCAGCCTCTGACAGTGAGTAGTCCCTGGTCCCCCCTAGGCAGCATGGAAGTCGTGGAAGATGGAGGGGGAAGCTGTTTCTTGCCTTAAGGTTTAAGTCAACAACGTGAATAAACTTTATTTTTAAATATCAAATACACTTTTCCTCACAGAAACAATGAGAATGTCAGAGCTGTACTGCTGGGGGCTAACTCTGGTGCTTTTTTAACAATTCAAATGCACAAAATTGGCCTGTGCTTAGGCTATGGTGTCGCTGATGTTACAATATGTTGCTTTACCTATGGTAAAGTTATTACAAAGATGTGATCCTACTAGTTACCATTCATATTTTGTGTATAATTATGATACAGTAACAAGAGTGTTGTGCATTGACAGATATCAGCATTATCATAATGATGATTAATAAACGTTCAAAAGGTGTTTTTTGTCAATTGTTTTTTTTGTCACAAAAGCAATGTTTTCCTCAGTAGATTTTATGGTGGAAAAACAGCAAAAATGAAAACGTGGCAACAGGAAATGTGCAAGCCTATGGAAGGAACTGTTGCCCCCCATTGGCACCACATGGCTAGTGAAAGCCAGCTAGTAAAGCAACATGGAGGAACTAGAGTGGTGGTCATTAGGTTGACTTCCATTGTGTTTTAATAGCAATATAAACACTGACTACTGTAAGGTCTTTAACTCAAACCGTACCACATTTTATATATCGCTACACCCTTCCTGCTAACCAGCGCCCCACACCGTCTCCTGAGGCTGTTCACAGCAAGAACACGGTACATCAAAAGGCCTGCTAACGAGAAACACATTGAACTCCAGACTATAAACCTGCAGCCATGCTGACTCTACAAAGTTGGCTTAGCATGCTTATTTGAAGATGCTGGTCTTCTGTCACACCGTAAGTTGTGTTACTGAACATGACAGAGAACGCTCCCTCAAAAACACCAAGTAAGGAAAAGAGGAAATGGATCACAATGCTGTGATTTGGCAAACAGAAGAATCAAAGTCCCACGAAAAAAAACAGCAGATCATTTATTACTTACAGAAAAAGTAAAACAAAACAAAGCATGAGGGGAAAATGTAATTTCTGTTCATGTACATGGATCCATTGATGTGCATACTCAACATACATACACAATGAGTGCTTACGTGAGTAATTTTGTACATGTTTTTTCTTCTTCCGGTACACTTAAGTGGTACAAACAAGTGCTCTTTGAGACACTTAAAGCGTGGGCTACCTTAGAAAACAGTAAACCAGTTTGATAAGAAGCTAATCTTCACTTGAGTGTGTGTCAGTGTGTTTACAAAAAACGCAGACAAGCAAATGAAACTTTGCAGTGCTTGTGACCACTCCATCTTTCTTCCAAGTCATCCGTTCTTTACACATTCTCTCCATTCCTCAAAAGAACAGTCCTCTCATCCTTCGACCGATGCCCTGTCTGTCATACAGGACGTTAAACTTGTTGATGAACTGGTTCATGCTGTTGCAGGTCTTGGTTATGGTGCCTAGGTAGGCCATGAGGCCTACATCGTTGCATTGCTGCAGGAGACAAAAAGGCAACTTATCCAAAAGCAATAACTCATCAGAAATGATGAGACAAGGTCATATTTAGGTCAGGATTTTATATGAATTTCTTCTTTCTCTGTTCGTCAACAAGGAAATGTAAACAGGTATAAGGGACACTTGGCACTTACGTCATAGAAGTCAGTCTTGAATTTGATAGTGCTGAGGACGGGCAGTCTATGACAAAGAGCATTGGCTTCTCTGAGGATCTCATGGTTGAACGGTACCTCTCCTTACAGGTGCAGAGTCACAGAAGAGGGGAACAACAATGAGAAAAAAACAAAAACACATTCACACAACGAAGTGATTCAGTTATCAGGTTACATTACGCAACTGAAAAAAGGCGAGATACAAGATCACCGTTTTGTCCTGGCACGGGTGGGGATCGGGACGTGAACACAGGCTGTCATCATCTAACCCCTTCACAGATTTCTATTCCCACACACACCATGTCACAACTCACCCGCTTCAACAGCTTTCACATACTCCAGGATGACCTTCACTCTGCTGTGGAGCATCTTGATAGCACTGTGCTGGGCTATGAGGTGTTCTGCCACTTGAAAACACAGGCACACACGGACACACACGTCAAGCGGAGGTCATGGCACACGGGACGTCCTAGGCAAAAGATAGAACCGAGAACACGTCTGCGGTCGTTACTATGGTTACCCGTGGAGTTTTCCCCGGTGCCTGTGGCGGTCATGCGCGCCACATGGTCAACACCGATTCTCTCGGCCTCTTCTGTGGCCAGCGTGTAGGTTAGCTCGGCAAACAGCATGGTCGCCTAGGAAACGGACGCATGGACATTCCGAACTTAAAATCAACCCTTCATCAACCACGTTCTTTTAGTTCTTCCCATTGGCTCTTATTTGCTTTTCATAATGTATGCTTCATGTTTTGGCTACCCACATTGTTTTGGGGGCTATCTGGTTGTTTATGATCATTGACCTACGCACGCTCTTTCTTGTATGTCGCTTTCGATAAAAGCGTCTGATAAATGTAAATGTAGCCATGAGTACATTTAGTCATTTAGCAGACGCTCTTATCCAGAGCGACTTACAGTAAGTACAGGGACATTCCCCCCGAGGCAAGTAGGGTGAAGTGCCTTGCCCAAGGACACAACGTCATTCGCATGGCTGGGAATCGAACCGGCAACCTTCTAATTAATAGCCCGATTCCCTAACCGCTCAGCCATCTGACTCCCCCTGAGTCATGAGTAACCTGTACGGAGTGGACTGTGTTTGTTGAGGGAACGTTGAATACCTCTCCGTTGATGATGTCTATGACAGACTCGTAGACGCTGACTGGTAACTGCAGGGTGAGACAACGCATCTTAGCGTTCCAGCACATTTCACAATATATAGCCATCCACAATACACCACACACACACCATTCAACTACTAAGAAACAGAAAATTGTTATTCCACTAAAACAAATTAGAAACTTACATCTGTATGTTTGGTCATCGGGTTCAACTTGAGAAACAGGGGGCTCTCAATAATTTCACACACCTAAAATGAAAAAACGAACACTTATGAGAATATATGTGACATTATTCCTTGCTCCTTTTTCATGTCCATTTTACTTATATGTACAACTAATCCCACTTAGCACTGCCCTACCTGCTTGTGGATATGAATATCTGATTGGTCAGGAGGGCCTCCTGTGGTATACCACCCCAGGAATTCCATGTCCTTGAAGACCTGTTTGACTGAGAAACAAAGAAATTCAGGGACAACTGTCACTCACTGGGCTTTTGTTTTTGTAAAACCCCTAACATAGTTAGCCTTAGATATATTATGGTACAAAATTCGAATCAGCTCTAGAAATAATCACGTGGTCTTTTGACCTGCAGTAATCAGTTTAACACCAAGACACAGTCCTGACAGATTGACACAGTGACAATATAACTCACACTGCTCCTCTTTGGTGTAGTAGTACTCCTTATCAATATGCGCCCTGTCATCTACAGTGTGGGACAACAGCTCAAAGGAGTTCATCACCTCGATGTTCCTTCCCTCCTGCTTCCCAATCAACGCTCCAATCACTGGAAAGACGTTAACAGTTGTAGGGAGCAGTAACAGCAAGACAGGAAGTGCAAAACAGCTCATTTGTCACGTGTTTGATTCTGGAATTCCAGTTCGACTCACTCTGCAGCGTCAGGGTGAAAGTATAGGATAGCCTCCACTGTTACATACCTTGCATCGGCCGCCCCTCCTGGGAACGGATACGTATCCAGTGGTCTGAGATGTTGAGAATCACTAGAGGGTGCAAGGCCACCGATACACTCCCAGTCACCCCCGAGGCCATAACACTGGGGCTAGCTGGAAGACGAACAATAGGGAAGGAAGGGGGATTATGAACACAGCTTTAAGGTGGCTGAGTTAGGTATTATCGTGACCATCCTTGGCTAACATTACCCCAGAATAGTAGAACAACTGTTGAGTTATTGTGTTAGCTTGACAGGCTAGCTAAAACAACAAGCTTTAGCTATCTAGCTAGCTGCTAATACAACACGTCTTTTTTCGCTGTAGAATGTTTTGAGAAACAGTTTAGGACTTAACACAGTATTTTGCTAGCCTAGTTCATTTAGACATATAACAACACTAACGTTGGCTAAAGTTAACCTGCTAAAGTTACTGGCCTTCAACAGTCAGGTCCCTAACATCAGTGGTCGGCTAATGTGCTGTACTACTAGTAGGCTAGCTAGCCGCTAGCTATATAATCAGCATGAGAGTTGGTATGACAATACACCAAATGGATGAAAACATTGCTACCTATTAAACATTGCACGTTTTATCAACAGCAAACCAGGTAATACGAATAAGGGGTTTTACTAATGTTTTAGAATAACAACTCTAACCTGCCCCATCCACCTCCATTCCTCCACCATTGATCGTTGCCATCTTGTCCGACCGACTGACAGGTACGCAGGCGCATTCAGTAGAACGGCACTACCAAGTTAACCAAAGCGTTGCAGGAGCCATCTCTGCCACTAAAGTCGCCAAATCGTTCGTCTTCTTGCTGTGTGATGTTTCATGGCAGTTGGCCTCCACGAAATTGCATTACTACCAGTTGCCAAATTGCACAAATAGTGCCTATAGGATATGGGACATAACATGTTGAGATATAGTAATCAATATGTTGTTCGTGTATGATTCTGGCTTTAACAAATATTATAGGTACGCTACGCATTGAATATCACCATCGGATTGAAACAGATGAAGTAACCCAGAGATTCCATTCTCGCCACTAGATGTCGCAATCTCACAGAAAACGTGTGGACAGCTCTTTTTTAATTTAAAGAGTGTTCATCAATTAACAAATGTGTCAATTTCTTCTGCGAAAAAATCATATAGACTTTATATAGCTAGACTATATATATATATATCTTACAGGACATTTGACTATAAAACCCGTGAACCGCCATCAGTCGTTGTTCCGGCATCACTGCGGCTAGGTCCGGAAGTCGCTTTAGCAACCGTTTCTTCAGGGTTTTTGACCTGAATGCAATTCTGGTACGTCGGCATATTTTGTCCGTGTAACGTTACTTTGTTTACAAAATGGAAGACTTAAAAACTTGCACCCTCGACTACTTCCCCGAGAATATTTTAATTGATATTTTATCTTACTTAAGTGTACGAGAGCTTGTCCGAAGTGGAAGGTAACTGCAAGTAAAATTATTATGATTACTTTAGTGTAGGGAAATGCGTACTGTAATGTTCGCCAGGCTACGTCCTACCTTCCTTGCCGTGCATGGCCATGGAAAGATGATTCTTATTCGTCATATAATTCTAATGCATTTTCAGAGTTTGTAAGAGATGGAAACGGCTGGTAAAAGACCAAAGACTGTGGCGAGCTGTTGATCTTACGGCATGGAAAGGGGTAAGAATGTTTCTTTTGAAATTTCTGAAGCAAGTTGGATACTATTTGTTTACATTTGCTTCTTAAAATACGTATTTGTCGGTGTAATCTCTTCATCCGTGCTTCAGTTAATAAATATATTATTTAACATGATATGAACTCAAACACATTTGTCCTTTTGTGTCGTGTTTGTTCCATTCTCCTTCTGTGTTCCCTGTCCTCGGTGGCCATTATGGGTCAGGTGACATCTCGCATGCTATGGGTCCTCCTGCGCCAGTACCTGGGCTGTGGGTTGAGATGCCTGCGCCTGCGCGGTTTGCTGCTGTCGGCCAGAGGTGGGGCCTTTCTCTCAGAGTCCTGGCTCAAAGCCTTGTCCGCCAGGTGCCCCCGCCTGCGCAGACTCTCCCTGTTGCATGCTGACCTGAGAGGCCTGCGCAGTTGCCAGCTCCTACCTCCAACCCTTCAGATCCTTGAGTTGCGTGGCTGTGAGCTACCACAAGGGTTTTTCACACAGAATCCCCCCTGTGAACTAGACGGTTCTGAAAAGGCATCTACTGCCCATGCTCAGCAAAGGGGTCGGGCTGAGACTAGGAAAGGGTCTGCTTCCACGTCTGGGATTGCCATAGAGACGATAGTCCTTGACAACGTACCCTCCTTCACAGACCAGCATCTGCAGAGTCTGGCTTCATGGGAGAAGCTTTCTCGCCTGGAGCTCCGGGACGTCTTGCGTGTCACCGCTGCAGGCCTTAGAGGCAGTGCTGCCAGGGAGACTGGCTCCACAGTGGAGGGCCTTTACAGGCTCAAGTACCTAGAGATAGGCAACTCTGGGCGGCCAGGCTCTCAGATGCAGATGGCCTCTCTGGGGCTGGGGGCAGGCTGGCGGGGCCTAGAGGAACTCAGCCTAGGAGGAAGGGAAGTGGGTCCGGGGCTCCTGTGTGCCAGCCGCCTCAAGGACCTGCAGAGGCTACGCCTGAGAGGCTGCAGACTGAGTGAAATGCAGGTGCTGCGTAGCTGCAGGACACTGAAGGAACTGCGAAGACTTGAGTTCTGTGAGGTGTTTTTTCAGGCCCGACAGAGGACAGAGGAGGGGGAGGGGGAGAGGGAGGAAGGGGGAGAGGAAGGTGGCGAGGGTGCTGGTGTTGATAGGGGTGGTGAAAACCCCGACAAACTGGATGAGAATGACCCTGTACCTAGCCTACGTCGCTCCCTTGTAGCCCTCCTTCCACGGTGCGCACTTGTGTTCACCAATTGCACTGTAACAATAAATTCAGACTAGGTTATTCATGTATCTATGAGGAAAAGTACCCTTCTATTACTTTATTTTTGGAATTAGAATACAAATACTCCTCTTATTCGAATTAAGATCTAATCTCCACGCTCTAATGCTCGACATTCTGTCATATAGAGAGTTAAACATTGTGTCTGTTTTAGTTCATTCACTTGAAATCATAACCAAGTATTTTAGTGTGGAGGCTGTGCTTAAATCTATCATGTATACATGTGTTTTTTTTTTTACACATTGGTCATTACTCAAATATGTTGTTTAGGGGACTGAGCTACTATCTGTCTTAAGAAGAAAAAGAATTCATTTTCAATGGACTGAAGTCCTCAAAGCTTTATTCTGCTACTTTCAGAAGAATAGATCTGTGATAGAACCTTTTTCTATTGCAAATTTGATTAAACCATTATCAATAAACCATTGCTGAAACAATAACGTCTCTTAATTTCTGCATTTCCCTCCTACAGCTAATACACAGATGACGGTCTAAAGCAGGGGTGGACATTCGTGGTCCTCGAGGGCTGCATGTTTTAGATGTTTCCCTGCTCCAGCACACCTGTTTCAAATGATTGAATGTTTTCAAGCTCTGTGGAAGCCGAGTAATGACTATTCATTTAAATCAGGTGTGTTGGAGCAGGCAAATATCTAAAACACACCCCTGGTCTAAAGCTATAATTGAACACAACTGAAAGTTAACCAAAATGCTAAGAAGTTTCGAAGAATGACCTGATTGACCCTGCATTTAAGCTTTGCCTAAATTGATTATTTGCCCTAGGTGAAAGATAAGTCAGCACAATACTGTGATTATAGTGGAATAATTTGTTGTTGCAGCCCTAATATTGTGCTTATTAAAGTTATGCATTGTGCTTATTAAAGTTATGTCTTATGAACTTAGAAGTTTGCCTGGGCTTAATCGTGTCTCACACAGGGTGTGGGGAACAGGCTGTATTTGTGTCTTAATCTCTTCATTTCAGAAACAACCTTGAAACCGGGCTGAAACAGCACCCGAGCAGGTGGGACGCGCCAGCAAGAACAACTCCCTGATGCATGAGACAGCTCAACCCTCTTTTTATCATACTGCACTGTATAATATATGCTGGGGCAGGGACAGATAGCCAGTTGGACTTTGTGAACCAGCCCAAACTCTGTTGCGGGTAAGAAAACGTAGACAACCCCAGAACTCTGTACTTTCCAACTGCTGCATTAGAGCTGATATTATCGGACCTCTGCGACTCCAGACCACTCTTTCTAGAACACAGATTTGTGTCATTGAATACCATCATTACATATTGGAATAGACACAACAATTAAAGTCCTTCAATATCCAATGTTTATCAGTGTTTATTATGACCAGACCATCCTCAAATCTCAAAGCAGAACAGCTATTTATCAGCCTGCCTTACAGGTTCACAACCCCTGATACCCTGAGTGTGCTTCCTGCCTACCAGCCTCCAAGCACTACCTCCTGCTCAGGATCCAGCACTGGTCCCAGCTTCCTGCCCCTACCTCCTGCTCTGCACCCAGCACTGGTCCTAGCCTCCCAGCCCTACCTCCTGCTCTGCATCCAGCGCTGGTGCCAACAGCCTCCTACCTCTAACACCTACTCAGGATCCAGCGCTTTCCAATTATTTTGATGTTGTAACCGCTAACCACTCTCAAATTAATTACAGTTCATGATGTTTGTGTGATTGCATAATAATAAATTAACATAATAACTTTTTCTATGGCTCCCCACAAACTCTTCATTCGAGTACGTACATGCCAATTCCGCGGGAGAATATTTTTTTAATTTTTCAACTGCAGGTATACAAAGTGATTTTGGTCTTAAGTTTCATTCATTGTTTCTGACATTTTTCATTAAATTATTCAAATAAATGACATTGTGGTTGTTACAATCCCCAGTCCAGGTGAATAGGTGTTCCGTGTTGTTTGTGTTCTGTGTGCGTTTTCTTTGTGTGTGTGTGTGTATGTATTTGCTGCTGTGCTGTCTGACAGATCCCCACAGGTGGCGTGAATCATCTCGTCATGGCCCAATCCCCTTGTCTCTACTTATTATTTTATTTATTTTTTTCCTAATCCGTGGTGACAAATACAAGCCCTAAGTACCAACTGTGTCTGTCTGGGCTTGCATTTATTAAGCCATGCACCTTTCACCAGCGTCTGAGAGTCCCTGAGCGGTGGGCGAGGTCAGGTTCCCTCCGTTATAGGCATAGACATGTGACAGTGTTGGGAAAGTTCACTTTCTACATGAACTAGTTCAGTTCATAGTTCACACATTTTAAAATGAACTAGTTCAGTTCATCGTTCATAATTCAAAATTTTAAAATAAGTTCACGGCTACAAATAATTAACTAGTTCAGTTCTTTTTTCAACATGTTATGAAGTATAATTTTTCTGAATTATTTCCACAGCACATATAGAACTACAGACAGTAATTATTTTATTAGGTTAATGCTGAAACTGTGTCATATTTCATCTTCATATCCAGTTTGTAATCCTTATCTAACCAGGATTCGCATTGAAGGGACAGCCTTCCATCTCTCCTCCATTTGTTCTGTCTGCAATACCGGTCTCGGCCTCTACTTAACTTCGGCGCTCTCACACTTGCCAGGCATAGACCGTAGAAGAAAGCACACGCAGCGATTTACTGGTTGGGGTTGGGAAACTCTGGATACAGCTGTTAACGGTGTGTTTTTCACCTGGAAGTTTCTAGAAATCTGGCACCTTATTGAACGAAATCTAAAAGAGTGAACGTCTAAAAGAGTAACGCGTTCATAGTATCGTTCATCAGGTAGTAATAGCCTACAGTACGTTCATTTCACGTTCACCAAAATTATGAACGAGTTCATGAACTTTCGTTCAATGAACGCGTCAGGCACAACACTGAACAGTGGTCCTGTTTATGGACTGTGATACAAGTTTTAAGTAGCCTACAATGAGACGGATCAAGACGCACTTGTTCCGGCAGTAGGAATGATTTGCTGGACCTGATGTTAGTTTCCTCCAGGAACACAATGACTCTTATTGAGGGACTTGTTGTTCTTGTTGGTTAGTTGTAGGCCCTATAACTGATTTAAAATTATTGTACTCGCTGTGAAATATATTATTGTTGCTTGCTTTTCTACACTCTTGCACTTTTGAGGTTCATGTTGTTTAATTGTAACTTGTTTAACAGGTCTTCAACCCTGGTCCTCTGGGACCCCCTGTCCTGCATGTTTCAGATGTTTCCCTGCTCCAACACACCTGATTCAAATGAATGGTTGTTACCAGGCTACTGATGAGCTAGATAACAACCAACTCATTTGAATCAGGTGTGTTGGAGCACGGAAACATCTAAAACATGCAGGATAGGGGGTCCCCAAGGACCAGGATTGAAGACCTCTGCATGGTTCTTCCCTTTGGCACTTATTTGTTTTTCACAATGTATGCGTCATGTTTTGGCTCCCCGCAATGTTATGGGTCTATGTCGTTGTTATGATCAGTGATATGCACTTTTGTATGTACCTACCCATCTTCACTCGCATACATTGGATTTAGTTCTCACGCGGGGAATCAAGATTAGTGATGTCATTGTTCATACCCACAATCCTATATTATCAGACCACTGCCTGGTAACCTTTAAAATGGATCTCTGCCAGAGCCTTGGAGGCACCCAGAATATTTCTATTAGCCGCTGCTTAACCCCAAATACAGCTCTGGAACTGGCTAGTATTCTACCCGCTGCACTAGAAGCACTTGATGTCCCGAATAAATCATTAAATGCTAAAACAAGGGATCTGAATTTGGTTCTTCAGCAATCCCTAGATTCTGTTGCTCCACTCAAACCAAGGAAAAGAATAGACAAGAAACTGGCTCCATGGTATTCAGAGGAAACCCGCACTCTCAAGAGGTCCACTAGAAAATTAGAGCGTAAGTGGCGTACCACTAAATTGGAGGTTTTCCGCCTGGCCTGGAAGGACAGCCAAATAGAGTACAATCAAGTCCTCATCAGGTCCAGATCAGAATATTTCTCTAAGTTGATTAGTAAGAACAAACACAACACTAAGTTCCTATTTGATACTGTTGCAAAACTCACTAAGAAAAGTACACTCTGTGTTAGTTCAGATCTCTCTCCCAATGATTTCTTAGATTTCTTTGACCAAAAAATCTATGCAATAAGGGACAAACTACAGACTAGTCCTGGAGGAGTGGCCATCAACACTGATTTTCCCTCTGTACCCAGCATTCTGCATGTTGAGACTCTCACTCACTTTAACCCTATTTCTATGGAAGCATTCATCAAGCTGATAGATTCCTCGAAACCCACTAGCTGCCTTCTCGATCCCCTCCCTGCCAAACTTTGTAGGGAACTTCTCCATATTATTGGACCGCCCATGCTTAGTATTATTAATGAATCTCTTGTAACTGGACAAGTCCCTGACGATTTCAAACAAGCTATTATCAAGCCCCTTCTTAAAAAACCAAACCTGGATCCAGGTTGTCTTAGCAATTACAGGCCCATTTCAAATTTGCCATCTCTCTCCAAAATTTTGGAAAAAGCTGTGGCAAAACAGCTCACTGAGCACCTCTCCTCAAATCAGCTCTATGAACCTCTCCAGTCTGGATTTCGTCTTCACCACAGCACTGAAACTGCATTAGCCAAGGTAGTCAATGATCTATTATTAGCCTCTGACGCGGGCTTTAGCTCTGTCCTTGTTCTTCTAGACCTAAGTGCAGCTTTTGACACTGTAGATCATGAGATTCTCCTGGAACGTATGGAGAACTATGTTGGGATTTCTGGTACTTCACTTCAGTGGTTCAGATCGTATCTATCTGATAGATCACAATATGTCCACTATGATGGTTGCTCATCCAGCAGCTCCATTGTAAAATACGGAGTACCACAGGGTTCAGTTTTAGGCCCTCTGTTATTTTCACTCTATATGTTGCCTTTAGGAAACATAATTAGAAGTTTTGGGGTAGATTTTCACTGCTATGCAGATGATACTCAGCTATACATGTCTATAAAGCCGGGAGAGTTTCCACATGCTATGGAAACCTGTGTTTCCGGGTTGAAAACTTGGATGACTGCAAATTTCCTTCTTCTTAATTCGGATAAAACCGAGGTTCAAATTTTTGGTCCGAAAAAACACCGAAATAATTTATCCCATCTAACCTTAGACTTAGACGGCGTCAAAGTATCTCAAAGCCAGCTGGTAAAAAATCTGGGAGTCACAATGGACCCAGACCTTTCGTTTGAGTACCATATTAAGCAAATCACCAGAACAGCATTTTTCCATCTACGTAATATTGCCAAAATACGAAAATTCCTCTCAAAGGATGATGCTGAAAAACTAATACATGCTTTTGTTACGTCCCGATTGGACTACTGCAATGTGTTGTTCTCTGGCCTCCCAATTACCTACCTAAAAAACTTACAGCGGGTGCAAAATGCTGCTGCTAGACTATTGACTAAAACTAGAAAGTTTGATCATATAACATCGACTCTTATCTCTTTACACTGGCTCCCTATCCAAACCAGAGCTGATTTCAAAGTTCTACTACTAACTTACAAATCTCTGCATGGATTGGCACCACTGTACCTCTCCGGTCTCCTTGCACCCTATTGCCCCGCAAGGTCTCTAAGATCTCAAAATGCCGGCTATCTGGTAATACCCAAAGTTAAGAAAAAAACTGCTGGAGGTAGGGCGTTCTCATATAGAGCACCTCTTCTTTGGAACAAATTACCCATCTTAATTAAGGAAGCTGATACTGTCTCGACATTTAAAACTAGATTAAAAACGTTCTTGTTTAGTCAATTCTATGATTGTTAAAGGGAAGTATGTGTGTACTTTCTATGTAAACCTGGGATGTGTGCTTGCCTATGTGTGTATCACATGTAACTTTTAAATTTTAATTATAGCTTATGTTCACATTGCCCAGCTAGATGTTACAAATAAAGTAAACCTGTTACTGTATATTGTTAGTATTATTATTATTATAGTTCCGTTGCTGTATATTGTTACTGTTATAGTTTTTATTACTAGTTGGAGACAACGGGGGACTGGCTGTTTTCATCCTTATTCGTATAAGTATAACCTACTTTAGAGTTCTTTCCCCTGGAACAGATTTCATGTTCCAACTGAGGGGGGCTGTCGTTGTTTTGGTGTGTGGGGCTGCATCAAATACCCTTTTTGCTCTGTTAAATTGCTGCACTAGTCCACACTTGACCGGTGGGGATCTCATTCTATTTTGACTGTAACTGTTAGCTGCTCCTGGCATTCTCTAATCCCTGCTCTCCTCTCTGTCCCCCCCCCACACATTCCCTGTGGTGTGGGGGGTTTGAGCTGTCAGGACCTGCTTGGTCGTCGGTCTGCCAACGCTGAACCAGGTCGTCACCCGGAATCCAGTCTCCATGACGGCCAACAGCGAGTTTCCCGGTCCCATCCAACGTCTATAAAGCCGAACAATGGATTTTGGTGTTTCAAAACCCATTGACACTGTATGACTATGTTTAGCTTGTGTTCTGCTCCTCTCTCTTACCAACCGTCTCTGGAGGAGGGGATCCCTCTCTGAATTGCTCCTCCCAAGGTTTCTTCCATTTTTTCTCCCGGTGGGAGTTTTTCTGGGAGTTTTTCCTTGTCTTCCTTGAGGGTTTAGGTTGGTTGAGGGGCAGTTCTATGGGCGCATGTGAAGCCCTCTGTGACATGCTTGCGTGTAAAAAGGGCTATACAAATAAATTTGATTTGATTTGATGTACAATATGTAGGCCTACATGTAAATGTAAATTGACAATACAATTGAAATCCTTATTCTTTTTGGAAAGTATCATTCAGCTCAACCCTGGTCCTCAGGGACCCCCTGCACCGCATGTTTTAAATGTTTCCCTTCTCCAACATACCGTATTCAAATTACGTTATCGAATTAATTCGTTATAAAGCTCAACAGAAGCCATATGACTATATTCATTTGAATAAGGGTTGTTGGAGCAGGGAAAACACTAATCATGCATTTAAAATATATGATTGCTTTTAATTGCAAATGGAAAGAGATATCATTTTATTAAAAGTATATTGGATGTTCTTATTTTCTTGTATGACTGAATTCCCCTGTTGAAAATTCAATAACCAATTGTTCCAGTCTTAACCCGGAGGCCTAGACATATGATAGGCCTATATACAAATACAAAATATGCACAGACGCAGAGACGCTTGAGTTTTAAACACTATCGCTGACGCCAAAAGGAAATCGTGAGTTGTGGTTATATAGGGTTAAAGTTACCAAGGTGGATAAGGCGAGCAGATCTGACGACATGCCCTGTCCCGTCACGCCCTGTGAGCGATTTCTCTAAAATTGTGTCACGGGGTTTAGCAGACTGTAGCTTACACTTCAACAAAGTTTCCTCAACAGGATATTAGATACCAAAGAGTAGCAGATGGAACAAGAGGGGCCTTCCTGTTACACCCTTCAACAAACACTTTTCTCTGGTGCGAACTTTTATGTGCGGCTCTGTGGACTTTAACGGACTGTGAAGCAAGAATCAAACTTGTGAGTTGCTACGTTACATATCGTAGACATGTTGTCAAACGAGACATACATTCACAGTAGTATAGCCTACTCAGTCGGCTAATTTATGTTTTGTTTAATTAAAAATCTAAAAGCATTTTATAGCCCAGGCTACGGTAAATTCCGCTATAATGGGACTGTTTTTTAGAATTTGATATGTTGATCGCGTATCATCAATTACCAAAAAATAAACATGATACATTTCTGATATCATTATTTAATCCCACTTTATGTCATGAATGCCGCACCCTTTATTGTAGTTGACATAACACTATTTATGTTTGGTAATTTGGAATGGCATATGTTTGCGGATAAACATCATTACAGTATTGATCGGTTTACCTGAAACACGTCTGTAAATGTATAATTTTGGGCTCATCAATAGGCCTATAGTTTCCCTCTATCTCGAGGCTAACCTACTTACTTAATTAGTTCATCTCTGTGGTTCCGTGTTGACATAGAAGGTAGCCTGCTACTTCTTTTATCAGATTATATGAATGTGCTACACCCAGGTCTGGACTGGGATTGAAAAACAGACCGGGACTTTGAAACGCAGACCGGCACACGACCGTATATTATTATTACCCATATATATTTTTTGCATTATGCCACGGCCATTTGACCGGGCGTTCAGGCAGGGCTGCGTTTGGAGATGGGTATGGCTGCAGCCTGCAGCCCCCCCCCCCCCCCCCCCCCCCTGTATTTGCTGGTTTTGTTACAGAAGACAAACTCATTATCCTCGAGAACCTTTACGTGTTTGGAATAGCGTGCTGGTCTGGCTGAGCTCCAGCAGCTAAATGACTAAATGTAAATGTAACTAAATCCTTACGGTACTCCTGTGAAGGAGGCATTCGAAATAGAGAGAAGGCAAAGAAAAGTGTTAAGGGAACCAAAAGCAGCCAAAAAAGGATACTACTTCCTGGCTCCTCTACTTCGAGAGGAGCCAGCTGAGGTGGTTCGGGCATCTGATTAGGATGCCTCCTGGACGCCTCCCTGGTGAGGTGTTCCGGGCACGTCCCACTGGGAAGAGGCCCCGGGGAAGACCCAGGACACGCTGGAGGGACTATGTCTCTCGGCTGGCCTGGGAACGCCTCGGGGTCCCCCAGGAAGAGCTGGCGGAAGTGGCCGGGGGGAGGGAAGTCTGGGCCTCCCTGCTTGGGTCGCTGCCCCCGCGACCCGATCCCCGGACAAGCGGCAGATGACGGACGGACGGACTTCCTGCAGTACAATACTGTCCAAATAATGCTTAACACATTGTTCCAACTTTTATACAGACAGAATGTTTGTAAGTTATCAACAAAAGAGGAACACCTGTATGAATTGTTAGCATCAACTAGGCTTAATCAAGGCCTAATTTAATTTTCAAGGCTTAATTTACTTCCATTGCTTCAGAACAGCTGCAAGTTGTTAACCCATTAATTGTTCCATGAAAAAGGCATTTCTGAAATGTATAGCCTTTATTATTTTTCAGTTTTTGGTAACCTAAACATTTTTTTTAACCTCTGTCTGTTTACCACTTACCTTTGTACCAGTTTGACTTTTAACCGGTAGTTTACATATTTTAATTATGGCCACATGTGACCGGTGTGAATCGGTCAGAGGCAAGTCAGAGGTCGTGCGTTTGAACCCCGAACGACACCTTGTTGTGACGGAGCGTAATTGTTTTTTTTTTTAAACACAGTAGGCTCACCAAAAGAAAGTGACAAGCATAAATAGCCCCCTGTCCACACACACACCTTATGTTATGCCAGTGTGTTGAAGTTCACCTGACTAAGTAACCAACATGTTAATATTTTATTAACAGATCAATGGAAAATGGGAAGACGGCTTCAGCAAGGAGTTTTTACTTTGTTAATTTTGGCAACCATTGTGTTTGGTGCTCATATCTTTTGGACAGTAAGTTCACATGCAACTGTTTTTATAGAGGTTATAAACACTGTTGTTGTTCTTGTGCGTGTTTGCTTTGACAAGGGTGTGTTCTGTGTAACTATTAGGTGCGTTAGACATGACGCGACTTCATGCGGCGTTGCAGCCAGCTGCAGGCGATTGACTTGAAACAGGGAATTCTGTTTAGGCTTGTTGTCCGACTTGAGACGGCGCCGAGGACGCGTCACTGTATCGTCACCATCAAAGTACCGTGAGATCGATTCGACAACTGCCGGCTGTAGCCGAGCGCATTTTCTCAAGAGCAACTGCACGGGTTCAAGTGACGACACAGCTATTTCATGATTGGCCAGACTCGCACACGACAACTTTGACGCGTGTTTTGTAATATTCGGACACCTTCAGTTTCGCCAAAGCTCAAATCCTGACCAAACAGTTGAATTAAATTAAACATTTATGGAAGAAAGGGTTACTCCGCCTCTTCAATAACGGAAAGACTACGTTTAATTATAAATAGAGTAAAGTAAGCAAACAGCGCTTAATCGGCCGTGACTGACGTCAACGCAGCAAACCACGAGAAGCTGAAATGTCCGACTTCACAGGGCCGTTTTCAACTCCTCCCCGACTGCAAGCGACCACTCTCGCCGGTCGTTTCATGCAGCCGCAGTCCATGTCGAACGCACCTATTGATTCACATCTGTCTTCCTGTAAAAGGTCATGTGACGGGTATGTAACAGCTGTAGCCACGCTCCGTCACGACAAGGCTCGTTCGCCACTCACTGGGCTCAAACGCACGACCTCCAACTTGCCAAGCGTGACCACTACCAACTACGCCAAAGAAAAGCTAGCTATTCGTTGACGCGGGTGGCCTGTTACATACCTGAGGAGTGAGTTTCACAGGTTGATACCCGTTACATTAATCTTCTGTTTACAGTGTGGTTTCTCTAAACTAGATCGCGGGGAACGTTGGCTGGTGGATGTCTTTCCAACAAATCACAATCCTGTCAACTTACATTTTAAGAGTGAAATGGAAAAGATCTTTCTCCCAACTAAGGACTCTCTGATAAGTACAGTGGACTGGCAATATTTGACTGAAACGCTACAGTGGCCATTACCAACTGAAGCTCTGTCGTCTTTAGGTAACTCTACAGACCCGGCCAAATGTTCCTTTTCTATCACCAACCATAGTTCACAATACTTTGTTGGGGATGTAGTCATTGTCACCATTACTGCCAGGAATGCTAACAACACACAAAAAGTCTACGGAGGGGACTTTTTTCAGGCCAAGCTGTATGACCAAAAACTGAAAGCAAGTGTTTATGGGGAGGTGACGGACCATGATAACGGAACCTACACTGCCCGCTTGGTTTTGCTCTGGCCTGGACAGTCCAGAGTCTCTGTTCGTCTGGTGCACTCCAGTGAGGCTGTTTTCGTCCTGACTAAGAACAGAGATCAGGACCCAGATAAAGTCTACTTTTCCGGTTACTTTGAGGAAGGTACTAAACAGGAAACGGTGATCTGCAATGCCCTGAAAAGTTCAAGATTGGTAGGGAACGGCTCACAGTGTTGCTGTGAGTACAAAGATCAAATCTCAGGGGAATACTGGTACTGCAGACGGCCATCTTCACTTTCCTGCAACACACTGGTCTACCACAGTATGGGTGGTTACCAGGCAAAACTCTCTGAACTCGAAGCCTCTCTTCTTAAGGGGTAAATTCAACCATTAATTTTGATGGTTCTGACTTTAAATTAAGCTGTACATTGTAAATGAAATGTTCTAAACCAGTGGTCCTAGATCAGTGGTTCTCAAACCTGTCCTCAGGGACCACCTGTCTTGCATGTTTTAGATGTTTCCCTGCTCCAACACACCTGATTCAAATGAATGGGTCGTTATCTAGCTCTGTAGAAGCCTGGTAACGAACATGCATTTGAATCCCTGAAGACAGGTTTGAGAACCTCTGTCCTATATGTTTCCCTGCTCCAACACCGGATTGAAATAAATGGTTGATATCAAGCACTGCAGAAGCATGATTACCAGTTATTTCAAAGAGGTGTGTTAGAGCAGGGAAACAGGGTTGAAGATGACTGTTCTAAACATTCCAGTTCTGTAGTAATTTTTTTAACTAATCATTGAAAGGAGAGAAATCTTGTAGAAATAAATCAACTTTAGTATTTAAAAAAAATTGCAATTGAAAATCTATGTGGTGTATATACCCCGATTTATGGTTACAATGAACACGTATATTAAAATAACTTCTAGTATCTCACTGACTAGACTTTTTTTTTTTTTTTACATGCAGGTCCAGCAATGTCGAAATACAAAATGACCAACCAGTGATCCATGCTCAGAAACAAGGCAATGATACAAGTACGGCAAGAAGTCTATTTTTACACATCCTCTATTGTACTTCGTAACAATAAGCTAAAGATAAACAGGACATTGGTTGGCTTTTGGTACTGGAGCTACTATACAGTCAAGGCCAAAAGTATTGGCAGTTACATTTTGTGTTTGCAATGTTTGCTGCTTCAGGTGTTGATTCACATTGCTACTCAATTGTTGTGTAGAGTGATCAGATGTATTTCAAATAAAAGATTAATTGTCCATTGCAACATTTGTAATTTATCACAAATTTTTGGGCCCTGGCATAAAATGACTACTAACATAATTTCACTTATTCACACTTTCCCATGTGCTGATGATATGAAAGGTGAAATCACTACATCAATTAGATTGGATTTTAAGAGAAGATCGATTGCTGTAAAGAGGGGACTATTTCCATGTATTAAATGTTTTCGACAATAAAAGCTAATATATAGTTGTTATAATAATATTTGTTGTTTTTTTAGGAACACAAAATGGGAAAAAATGCCAGCCTGGTTTACAGACTCCAATCCCATCTGGATTCTTCTTCCAGGATGTTTGGACTTCCCTCGTGTGTGATACACGGCAGTTCACCACAACAAACGCAGTGTCTACATGTCTGAAAGACAAACAGATCTTGATGATGGGAGACTCCACTCTTCGCCAGTGGTTTGAACATTTGGAGAAAGCTGTGCCATGTGAGTGTCATATTTGACAGACACAGAAGACACTGGGCTATCTTCTTTATCATCTTCATTAGTATGTAGACTACATATACAAAAGTAGATTATAGGTAGGCCTATCTATGTGGTGTCTGTCCTTTGTTATGTTTGGTTCAGCGTATGCTTCCTCTGTTGCAGCATTGAAACGCCTCAACCTTCACACCTCAGATAAATCGGGCCCCTTCGAGTCAGTCGACCTCCAGTCCAACACCCGCATCATCTGGCGAGCCCACGGTCTTCCTCTCCGCACCTCCAAGACTCCCTGGGCCGACTTGCACTACATCGCCAGCGAGCTGGAGGGCTTGGCTGGAGGAAAACACTGTGTGGTCGTTTTCACTATATGGGCTCACTTCACTACATATCCGGTGGGCGTGTACTTGCACCGCCTCGCTGTTATCCGCCGAGCGGTGTCGTCCCTGCTGAGGCGGGCGCCCGATACTCTGGTGCTGATCAAATCTGCCAACACCGGCTATAAAGATGTGTACGGTAGTGACTGGCTCTCGTGGCAGCTTGATAAGGCCCTGCGAGTGATGTTCAGAGACGTTCCTGTTGTCATCATTGATGTTTGGCAAATGACTTCTTGTCATTATTCCCCTGATAACATCCACCCGCCCCCTGTCGTCATTAAGAATGAGGTCGACCTCTTCCTATCGTTTGTGTGTTCACATTGAAAGGAAAAATAAAGCAGAAAGAACTTTGACAGAAGTCTGTCCATAAACATCTTTCAGTATGTAGGGGTATACTGACAGACTGTTGGGTAGGAGATATGCAGGCTTTCACGGTTGGTTTAGAAATGCTGTCTAAACCACAGAGCAACATGTAAATAATTTATCCAAGTAGATTCTTTAAACTGTGTACCTATTATTTACAAAGGCTTCAAAGATCACAAGCCAATGAACTCTGACCTTATCTTTCACTGCTGTTTTATAGGTAACCAGGGGCTAATGCCCCACGAGGTGTACATTATTAACTAGCCTACTCACTAACAGAGAGTGAGGCCGATACTGCAAAGCCGAGGTTTGATATTTCCAGGCATGACCGAACGGTTGAGGTCTGAAAGTTGTTTAGTATATGGTATTTTTTAGCTCTTTTCATTTTGCTAATGAGAATAAATGGTAGGCTAATTGAAGCTAGCCCTCAAGTCTTCTCACTGTAGCTGTGTCTACTATCGCGCACTTGTGCACTTCGAGCACTGACTTTCAGTGCTTAGGGCGCTTCACTCACAAAACCAGCAGAATTCAGTGCACTGAAAGTACCCGGATGGCACACTGCAAACAGTCCAAAAAAACAGTGTTCAACAATGGACCCTACTCGCCCTAAACGGGCGCCATCTTGGCTACGTAGTGGAAGAGGAGGAACCCTTTCGGCAGCTTTTTCCACTTGGGGTGGAGAAGCGTGTTCATTTTGGCAGGTTTCTACGGTGGCCCTGAAGTGCAAAACACCCCCCCTAATATGAGTACATTCCCCAAATGAACCCCCCCCCCCAATACGAGTCAACTCCCCCCAAATCGGATGACTTGTTCACCTCCCCCCAATACAAAAACACGCTCCCCCAAATGGAAAACGACATTACATTAACTCAAAAACACATTACATTAACTCTGAACGGAAAGGGTAGGTACTACACTTCAGCACTGATTGGATGCAGTAGGCTAACTAACAAGATAAGAAATTGATCGACAGAAGTACAAAATGCCATAGCCTGACAGAGTTACGTGCACCAGGGCATTTATTTGGGCATTTAAAAAGTCTAACCAGAATTCACTTTTTCAAGTCAGCCGCCTGCAGCCGGCTGCAGCGCTGCATGAAGTCAGTCCTTGTCGAACGCACCTAGTGTCTAATATAGGGAGAACTGCTAGTCTGGCTGCCAGCCCAACTTAGCCCCGCCCACAAAAACAAATTGTTGGGAGGTTGGGTCTGGGGTTTCTAGTTTTGGGAAAAACTGTCGAACAGGAGCTGTTCGGACCAATCATATTGTCAGGGCGGGCTTTATACGATGATGGACAGATGATCAACAGTAATGTATTCAACCACGTCACCAAAGAGCGCTTGGGTTGAATTCGTTTGCAATAAACGACATATTACGTTGCTCTGATTGGTTGTAAGTATATCCAATTGAGCGAAGAGGCTTTTTTTTTTTACAAGTTAGGTTGAAACACGCCCCATACTCACACCTCAACAGAGAGGTTTCAGACTCATATTCTGAATAGAATTATGAGTATGACAACGTCAGGCTAGAGAACTGGCACTCTTGGGAAACTTCCGGGTTCTGATCTGGTTGCAGTTCCATGTAAGGGTGTTAACGAGCGAGTGCAGAATGAATGGAGGTCTATGGAGCGGTACCCCTCAAAATCCACTTTTCTCGGGATATCATTTTTTGTCTAGTAATTTGAATTCTGAATTCGAAAGGGGAGGCAAAAAAAATACACACTGTTGGCTGTTAGATTTTTTAAAGTCGCCTTTCTGTTCTAAAAAGCCTTTGAAAATTTCATTGACGTCATAAACATCGTACAACCAGAGCTACTGCTTGACGGCAAGCTCTGGTCACTTCCTTTTTTTCTCAAGGCATCGACAACACCGCTGACAGGTTAGGCTCTCCCTGTCAATACACATGCTAGAAAGAGTTTTGGCTTGCTTATGTTGTTGCTAATGCCATATACCCCTACCCGCCACCTACGGCCTTCTTCTGACAACCGTCTGGTGGTCCCACTGCTCAAGAGCGCCTGGTCCGAACAAAAGCTCTTCTCCTGTCTGGCTGCCCAATGGTGGAATCAACTCCCCACCTCCATCAGGGACACTGACTGTCTCCCCACCTTCAAGAAAAGGCTCAAGATTGACTTGTTCCAGGAGTACAGAGGCACTTAGGAATGATTGGCTGGACCTGATGTTAGTTTCCTTCAGGATCACAATGACTCTTATTGAGAGACTTGTTGCTCTTGTTGGATTGTTGTAACTGTCTTAAATTATTGTACTCGCTGTGAAATGTCTTGTTGCTTGCTTTTTCCACAGGTACACTCTTGCACTTTTGAGGTTCTTGCTGTTTAACTTCATGCTCATATCGTTATTCCCTTTGGGACTTATTTGGTTTCACAATGTAGGCCTATGCTTCATGTTTCTCGTTGTTTTGATCAGTGACCGATGCACTTTTGTAAAACTCTCTCTTGGAAGTCGCTTTGGATAAAAGCGTCAGCTAAAGGCATAACTGTAAATATAAGTGCTAAAAATGCCATATAATAAACAACTTACTAACCTCGACAGTTCGGTCATGCCGGGAAATACGGCTTTGCCGTATCAACCTCGCTATTGCTTGGTCGATACGTTCTGGCCTCAGTTTAATATTTCCCGGCATGACCTGTAGCCTATAGAACGCCGGTCATTATCGGGAAAATAAGCCCCGACAGGGCGAACAGCACCCCGACGCGGAGGTGTTGTGTGTAGCCCTGAAGGGGCTTATTTTCCCCGATAATGACAACGGCTGTTGAAAAAACTGGTAGGCTAACCATTGACTCCATGGTGTTTTACAAAAATATTACCTACTGTAGCAGCCTGTTTCATAGAGCCAATCCAAAATATGTATACACTTCTCCTAAAAAGATACCAGAGAGTAGCCTAAGCAACAGGTTTATAAAGATTGGGGCAAAATAAGTGCCTACGATGTTCTGTTTTCTTAATTATTATTTTTTACAGTCAACATGATAGCATCTGTAATAAAACAGGAAGCACCAGGGGCCTGTACTACGAATCAAGATTTGGCGTTAGCGAGGTAACTTCAGGTTCAACCCAGGGTTTTCTGTACTACGACGGTGGATCACTTGTTACCGGGGTAGATCGCCATGGTAACAAATGCTGAACGGCTAACATGGTCGGGAGCAGGATAAATTGGAGATCAGAGATCAACCGGTATAAAACCCCGCCCATTAACTCATTCTTGACGATAATGTTGTCACTGTTCATAGTAGATCCTGTGCAGCGAGGTGCGCTCAGAAGAGCCAGTAGCCTACATTTAGAGACCAACAAAACCCTTTCGCATTCCCTCATGAGTAGGCTATCTTTCTATAAGATATAGATTCTTAACAGAGGGAATTACGTATATTTCCAGCTTCTTGAGCCGTATGTTGCCAGTGCGACGCATTGAAGCTGTGCACTCATCCCACAGACTAGCGTTTCGTTATTTCGCTATGGGTAGTTTTATAGTGTGGGTGATGCGGAGTGATGAAAAATAGATAGGCTATCCAAAGTGCCCTTTGTAAAAACTTTGGACTCTAATATGTTGACTGAATGAAACAAGGTTTTTCACTCAATGTTCTGATTTCCGTTCTGGAAATGTATGCAAAGAATATCATATTTTACAACTTAATCATTTGCTCATTTAAACATAGGCCTACATTTACAGGAAACTAGTAATGAAAACATTATTTGACCTACTATTAGTTATCAACTTGAGAGGTTTCATGTTGATATGTTATCCCTATTCAGGGTGTCTCCCCTTAACCCTTTTGTCCTTGGGTTGCTTTGACCCATTTTCTAATCATTTCCATATCAGAAATTGGGGTTTCTTTCAACCAAAACCTTTCAAAACAAAAAGAACAATGGGTATCTGTACAAAGCTCTTCACAAGTGATACATAAATGATCATTTCACTACTTTCATAGAATTTTGATGTTTCATTCACTTTTAAAGCATTTTTCAAAAATAATAAATAGGACATTGAAAGAGAGAAGTGGTGAAAACCCCCACAAAAGATTCAAAAGGCACAACAAAAAATCCACAAAAAGGTATAAAAAGACCAAAGCGTAGACAAAAGTTTAACAAATACATCCTCATGTGTTCTCCCTCCCCTATGAACAGGAAAAATATGTCAGTGTAACTAAGTTTAGTGTCATTCATTCAGTCATGTACTATCTCTTCTCATATTCCAGTTTTTCTGTCTCCAGCCTTGTTTTTTTTTTAAATTAAAAGCCTCTTATAATCGAGCTTCCGGGTTCTTTTATACAGGGCCCTCACATTGTCTGCTCCAACCTGAAACAAATGAAGAACATTGTCCCTTTGCAAAGCACACTTGGAGAAAGTTGAAGGTGTCCATTTGACTACTGTGGTTCATTGCTTATACCTTGTGTCTTTGTCTTGGCCTTAAAATGGAGGCCCTAGGCTCAGGGGGAGGAAGAAGTTCCTCTTCCTGCTGAGTTTAACACCATAGACATTTAATCAATTGAGTCATATTTGAAATGAGCACTTTAAGGACTTGTGTCTTATGTTGAAACCACCACCATTAGTAAGTCATTATAGACACTTCAATTACAGCCACACGTTCACACACTCTCACCATCTGTGTTGCAAGTGGTAAATAAAACTCAAAAGTGTACCCCCAAAATGAGCAGGCAGACACAGCTTCCTGATCATCTAGGACCTCAACTTGAGAAAGTAAATGGTATATTTGATCAATATTCAGCAACCACATATGCTTTACATACTGGCGTATGACTATTAGTTTCACTGTTACCTCTGTATAGCACAGTGGGACGACAGTGGGTGGTGGCAGCAACACCACTGTATTTCCTGTCACTGCAGAGAACAGTAATACATTTCACTCCTACAATATTCATAAATAATTGTTGAATGAACATGGTCACATAGATTACTTGAAACATACATATGTCTGGGCTTCCAACCTGCTGCCACCAGTTGCCTAATTTTTCTTCCTGTTGGCTGCAGGCAATTTAATAGTTCTATAGGTCTTTTGTAGCTATACAATACCTACAAAAGAGACTAATTCAGGCAATTCAGCCTTGTACTTGTTGGCCTTAAAATATGTGCAAGTATTGCCTACTGCTACTTACCGTTTTGAATTATGGTTTTATATTTATTTTGCATTTGCTCCCACGATCTTTTGCCACTGCGGGGTTGCAACTAAAATAATACAGCAACAAAAGTTTAACGTTGTGGATTGCACCCGTGTAATTATGGTCACATCTTCAATAAGTCATGTAGCTTACGCATTTACAGCGTATGCTATTTTCGGCCAGCTTGGAAGCAGCGACTTTGTTGAATTTTGCCTGTATTATAAGTCTGTATTCCTGATATGCTTGTATTACAATATTTCACGCAGGAGGAGTAGACAAAGTTTGTAAGATTATTGTCTGCTCCTCCTGCGTAAAATATGCGGCTCTTGTTTTGTCTATGTTTGCGATTGGACATACGATGCAAACACCGCCCCTTTATGTGAACGCGCACGTCTCTAGATTGGAAAGATCTGGGTTGAGTTAGAGAGATGATAACCGCCGTCGTGATACCACTTATCGTGATTGCGATTGTCAGGCTTCGCGTAGCCGGGTAACTGAAAGTAATCCAGAGCATGTTGAACTTGATTCGTAGTACAGACCCCTGGTCTGTTTAAAAATAGTGCAGGAATTGCATTTCCCTTGTAAGGACTGCCCTGTATTTGAAAGGGTGTTACAATTTGGAAATAAATGTTCCTTCTCACAGTGAAACTGATCCTACGAACTTCTTTTATATTTACTAAAATGTGATCATCTTCAGCTTGAGCACAATTTTACAGTAGTAAAATTCAACAGTAGTTTCCACAAGTACCGTTGTCAGGGTGTGTGGAAGGGTAGGACTAAAAGCAGGAGAGTTGCGAGGCATTTCGTGAACAGAGGATTTATTGTACAAAACGGGAAACCAGCTATAGGTACTCACTAGGAAAGGTAGTAATGCCAAGACAAAGACTGGACACAAAACACAAACCTAAATACACAGAAACAAACAAGACTCAGGTGGACACAATGAAACTAACGAGAACTGAACGAGACAAGTGAAGACAATGAGACAGAGAACGTTAGGACAGGGCAAAACCTAAAACAACAGGGGGGCTCGGCTGTGGCTGTGACAACCGTTCGTTTGCTTGTGACAGGCGGCAGGCCTAATCGTGAATGCCTCACCCATTGTTATCTCACACAGTTGCTCATAAAACTCTTATCTTCCTTGCAGTTAAGAGGACGGCCCCTGCATACCATCATCCATTCCTCCTACACAAGGCACGGCAGTGTAGTGTAAGTAAGGTGTCTTAATGCACACACTTTCCTTGGTGTTGACTACAGTACCATAATACTGTTGGAATCATGCTTTTTTGGGTTCTCCGTTACCAGCTGCACTTACTGTAGGCTATATCAGAGTGTCATGGGAAATCGATTATGAGGCAGGGTGGCAACTGGTGACGTATATATAAGGTCAGATTTTGAGGCCTAAGATGGAGGTGGCCTGTTCAGTAGAATTACACTTTGAACAAGATCAAAACGTGTAGAGGGAAATGTCTGTGGGGAAATAGTTTGGCAGTCTGACGATGGGAAAGAATGTGTGTTTGGAGGATGTGTGGCTGGCTATGAGTAAGAAATTACATAACAGGGGGTTGTGCTATGGAGTCCAGTTAGCCAACAGCTGGAAACGATCAGAAAGCTAGAACTTAAGAGCTCCCTAGAAAGTGAGAAGAAATGGGGGCTAGGATGTGTCAGCGTTAATGGAGAGGGGTGGAGGAGAGAAACTGGAACATATCGAATGGGGGTTTCTGGGGCTTTGGACGAAATAAGTTTTCAATACTTTAGGAGCCAGGGGTTATGTCAGGCTGTTAGAAACCTTTTAGAACCTTCTGGAAGGTTTCGAAAGAGTATCAGACAGGGCGGGGGATTGTGCCTCATATCTGTCAATATAATGAGATGTCCAAGGAAATGTGAGTTCTTTTTTAACCTTCTGTGTATGTATGCTGCATCTGCATTGCTGAATAAACCACCAAAGCCACCTTGACTTTTGAAAGATATTCTGTCTCACTATTTTTGATAATCCTTCTGGAAGACGTTTAGTTCCTCAACAAAAAGCACATAGTGTTTTTGCTGAGTGAACTTCGTGTAGGCCTATGTTGCCCATCTAAACTATTGAGCTTGCGGGTTGTTGATAGCTGCGGCTCATATCATATCTAAGGCAGCCTAGCACTGCAGAGGAAGCAGCAGCCTTGGCGCACGAAGACTCGGTCGGACAAAGACAACCTAATTCAGAGAAAGCTATATACGTCTTTTAAACACAGAAGTAAAACAAACATCTTTGAATTGTATTATTAATATAGCGCATTTGATACCATAACCAACACACCGTGCTTCACGGAAGAGAGGGGGGGATTTTCCAGAGTGAAGAAAAAAAACAGTGTGGATTAAGATTTAGAGGCTGGCTTTTTCTGTCCCAAGAGTTTTAGTAGAGCATGAAAAGGCCAGTTTTATCAATATACTTTATTTTGTTTTATTATTTGTTGTTGTTGAGATTGTAGTATAAAAACAACCGTGCTATTAAACATATTGATATACATGCTCACGGAGTTGACCCAACTCATAGAAAGTTACAACCACAAACCACACTGACTCAGTGGCAGTTTGTGGTTGTAATCAGTGGCAGTTCTACACGGGGGCCTACAGGGGCCAGTACCCCTGTAAAAATGTCCCTGGCCCCCCATGTGGTCCCCCCTGAGCTGACTGGATAATATGTTTTTTTACGTTGTCTTTCTTCTTCTAGTAGTCATCATGAAATGAGGAAGGGACATTGCAGCCTTTTTTCGCCCAGTAAATAAAAAAGTAAGAGAAAGATATCAAGTCATTGAAAGCTGAAAGAGGGAGAGGCAGAGCCCAGGGCCGGAATAACAAATTCAGGCATCATGGGCCCCTTCTCCTATCAATTCAACCACAGCTAGTTATATATGTAAAACTTTCTCGGTTACAAAATTCAATTAATTGTTCAGTAGGCTACAGCAGCCAATAAAAAATGAACAGCACACAATCTATAAATGTATTTAAATCATACATACCAGCAGCGAGCATAATACCATGTCATAATAAATAAAGATGCCTCTTATGGGCCCGAAATTAAGGCATGTCCATTTGCGTTTTTTTTTAGTGCAAATGGAAGAGTAATTTACTTGCTTTATTTACTCTTTTTATATGGCTCTGACCTAACCTAGATTTTCAGGAAGTGTCCATGCGGTGCCGACATGCTAAAAAAAGTTAAAAGGAAAAACCCAACTTTTTTCCCCAATAGAACGTTCAGATTCCAATGCATTCCTATGGGATTTTCATCCAAATTGGTTGAACTAGATTTTCCTCTAAATGTATGTTTTAAAATTGACTAAACATACCGTTTTTCTTTGAATAAACGCTACAGCGTCTATTACACAATGATAATTTTTGGTGCAGCGTTTAATCGAGGGCGGCGTTTAATTAGTAAGAGAGATTTAGAGAACTGCAGTTGCAGTGCGGCCATAGACAAAGAATAGACAAGGAGGTCAAACACAAAGCCTAGTTTAAAACTGAAGCCGCGCGTGTCTACATTGTGTAGAAATCTGAAGCAGCATGCCGAAACGTTCATACACGACTACAGCTTTCAAACATAAAGCTGTGCAGAAAGCACACACGAGCAGCAACAGATCTGTAGCACACAAACTTTGATGAAAGGGAAATTCGCAAGTGGTGAAGTCAGCTAGCTACCTCGCAATATAGGCTACATGTAGCCTAATTGTCGCAATCACATTATTATAATTTTTCATTTGTTTTCAACCAATGTCATCATTTAGAATTATATACTTGCATTCAGTATTATTAAGTGACTTTATTTGGTAAGAGTACAGTGCCCAATCGAAGAAATACGGTACCTTATTTTGACATAAACAGCCTAAACTTTGGTTTAAGATGTCTCCCAGTGGTGCCGACCTTCTATGAAAGGTAGTCAAAGAAGCAAAAACTAAATTAAATAATTACCTTTATTTATTTAATTACCTATTAAATAAATAAATAAATAATAGATAAATACATACATAAATAAATATGGCTATGAAATAAATTATGAAATTAAAAAAAGATGGCAATAAATATATAAATATAGCATATATAATCATATAGCTGAATCCATTTACCGACATCAATAAATTCATACATTTATTTATTTATTTTAAAAATACGTTTTTGTAAAGACATTTATTTATTTCATGGGACTTTTTTTTCCTAATGCCACATTATTTTATTTTTTTTGACTTTTACACACCACATTTATTTCCACACCACATTTATTTCTGTGCTGTATTTATTTCCAAACTCACATGCAAACGAGAGGCATGGTTATCTTCAGACCAACGTAGCTGCACACAAAATCGAAGGCAGATAGGGACACCTAGATTTGGTAGATAATGGAAGAGATTAGCCGTGTCAGAGGGCATGCTTACTTTATAGATCAAATTGATCAGCATGGCTTGTCAGGATGTATTATTTTGGCACACATTGTAGATTTGGGGCGGATTGCTAGGTCTTAAATGGTTTGAGACTTATTGAGCACCGTGTTTTTGTGCAAAACGGCAAGTCTTGTCTAATTTCACGATAATGACCGGCGTTCTATACATTATCCCTTACTTATTTCATACACTTTGTACAGGCTTATACTATGTAGCCAGCGCCATAATTTAGAACGGTGAACAAACAGTTTTGCTGCAACTACTTAGTAGGCATATCACCTGATAAAGGACACCCCTGCAGCCATTTAGAATCAAGCTTTCACCCAGACCATGGTATATCTAGCAATAGGCTGTATGGCAATAAGTCTAACAACAAATAGAAGGTAAGCAGGTAATTCCATGACCTTGGAAGTTGCAGGTAGAAAAAACAGCTAACCATTACGGTGTTTTCCAAAAATATTACCTAGACTGTAGCAGCCTGTTTCATAGAGCCAATCAAAAATGTGTTGACACTTCTCCTAGATTGGGGCAAAATAAGTGCCCTACGATGTTCTGTTTTCTTTATCATTATTTTTTACAGTTGATATGAATGCATTTGTAATAAAAACAGGAAGCACCTGGTCTGTATGAAAATACTGAAGGAATTGCATTTCCGTTGTAAGTACCACCCTTCTATGTGGAAATAAAATGGTCCTTCTCATAGTGAAACTGATCCTACAAACTTCTTGCTTTTACATTTACTACAATGTGATCATCTTCATCTTGAGCATAATTTTACAGAAGTAAAATTCAACACTACAGTTTCCACAAGTATGGTTCGTTTGCTTGTGACAGGCGGCAGGCCTAACCTTGAATGCCTCACCCATTGTTATCTCATACAGTTGCTCATAAAACTCTTATCTTCGCTGCAGTTACAGTTTTTTACAATCGCTATGACGGATTTTTCAATACCTTTAACAAGTTTCCTAAACTCTTAAAACAGTTAGCACAACATCAGCCTGCGTAAGTTTTACAATTAACACATTTATTGTTGCTTTGACACAAAATGCTTAGAGTAAACACACATTTTAAATACTTGAACTTCTTTTACACAAGCTTCACTTTAAAATCTCATTGAGTTGACAGCAGTTGAAAGACACCTCTCGCCTGGACATAGAGTGCATTTGACTGTAATATTTTTGTCCTTTCGAGCAACAAAGTTAAAATAATGAGACTATCGCCACTGGCTGAACCCTCCTGTCTCCGTCTCATCCATTTTCCTGCTTCCCTCTTTCTACACCAACCTAGCATCATGTCATACTGGGTTGTCAATAGGTGCGTTCGACTTCATGCAGTGCCGGCGTCGTCTGCAGCCGCCTGCAGCCCGGTTGACTTGAAGCAGCCAATGGCATTCTCAGATTCAAGGCAGACGCCTGCAGCCGGCTGCGGCGCTGCATGAAGTCAGCCCATGTCGAAAGCGCCTAATGTCTACGCATCAGCAGCTACGTCACTCAAATCACTCAAATCGGTCTCTGTGGCAACGGTGCCCAGACAAGCAAGCACACAGGCAAGCAAATACTTGAACTTCTTTTACACAAGCTCAACCAAGACCAAAACAATCAATTTTAACTGCCCAATTTACCACTGCTTTCACACTGTCAGCAAAACAGATAACATCATGTTCAAAACCTAAATTATTAGCTAAAGTCAAAGTGAACAGCTGTTTATATTGTGAATTGAAAAACAAATATATCCCCTGTATTTTTTTCTCCATTGCTACTGAGAAACAGCTGAAGTTATGCAAGTACTGTAAATTACAGCTGATTCCCAACAAGGAAACACTTACACTGGTTCTAGGTTCTTTCAATTGCATGACCATATGGTATAGACAGTAAAGAGGACCTCTTTGTGCTGATCTTGTGTGGAAAAAGAACAATATAGATATACAGTAATATACACAAAGAAGGTAAGAATACAGTAATGCCTGCACAAGGGAGAGGGAGACAAGTACCAGGACAAGGGAGAGGAGTGGGACAAGGGAGAGGAGTTAGAATGTGTGGTGGCGCTCAGAGAAGGACCAGAGCTAAGGTAATACTGTAAATGGCAGCTTCATTGCATATTTCTTGCAGTAATGTCCTGTTGCAAATGAAGACTTTACTGCAGCAATTATGTTTCTGTCTTCTTTTTTTTCTATATAACCATACATTCTAAAATGCTACTCTGAGATGATTCATTCTTTTTGTTCTGAATTTCTGCAGCAAAAGAAACAAAATGCATGCATTTACAAAACCCAACAAAACAAAAATGTAGAGAGGCTACAAAAGAAACTGCATTGCAAACACAAACTCTATACTGTGAGACCTGACACATAAAAAAATGCAGTTTCTGTAATTGCATCTGAAGTTTATTGTTTTTTATGACATTGTGCTATGAATGATTAAATGTTCCTGTTGAAAGAGACTGCGTGTTAGTGTTTTGGTAGACATGGTGTAATGTTTAGTGTATTTGTGTTTTGACAATTAGTGTTTGATTTTAGTTTACATTGTGTGATTTTGAGCATAAAATTCACTGTTTTGCAAATTGTGTGTCATAGGTGTGTTGGTCCGTTAAAAGTTTAGGAAACTTGTTAGAAGTATTGAAAAAAGTGTCGATTGTAAAAAACTGTAAGAAGATGGCCCCTGCATACCATCATCCATTCCTCCTAGGCAAAGCAATACAAGGCATGTTTACTTGTTTTGGGCTGGTGATAAATCTTGATAAAATGATTACCCAACTGTCAGATAGAACGTTACGACCACAAACCACACTGACGTAGAAGCAGTGGCAGTTCTACACGGCCCTACAGGGGCCAGTGCCCCTGTAAAAATGTCCCTGGCCCCCCATGTAGCCCCCCCTGAGCTGAATGAATAATACTTTTTTACGTTGTGTTTCTTCTTTTAGTAGTCATCATTGTTGGAAATATTTGAGCAAGTTGTTATACAGGCTGTAAAGAATGCTGCTGTATGTGTGTGTGTGTAACATCTTCGCTCTCAGAAAGAGAAACCACCCAGTAAAATTTGTCTAGAACCGCCACTGCGCAAAAGACCAACATTCTATGTTTTGCTGTGGTTGGCGCAGTGATAAACAAATTCAGCTCTACTGACATTGACAAACACCCAAACAATTTATAGTAAATGGCGACTTCCATTGCCGTGTAGCCTAGTTGATGTCGCCACCTCGCTGCAGTTGGTTGGAATTTGCGATCATCCATCCAGGCCAGTTCGTAGACTGATATATAGTGGATACACAGGGTGTCACCTGGTGGAAGCATACACGATGCACAAGAGTAGATCATTCTGACTTCCAATAACTTGGTTAGAGTAAACTGTTACAAGATAGCCTTTTATCAGTGAATGCGCTCTTTAAAAAAAGGAAAATCTGAGAAACACCATAAAACATTATACTGTTAGCAACGCTTTTGCGTTTCATTTTTAAATGGTTGTCTAAAGACAGAGAGGACTTGAGCTAATCCTTTAATTTGATTACTTGCTTATCCGAGTCCCACGCTAAAAAGTCACTCAGTGAAAATTGTTGAAGACAAAGACAGGTGTTTGTAAGACTAGACAATTGTTGTATTAATTTATTGATTATGAGTTGCTCATAACGTTAATAGAAGCCAACACCTGTTGCTGAGAATGGCTCTTTGGACACTGATCTTTGCAGTTTTGACCTGGTGAGTCAAACAACCGCTCTTTATCGTCCTTAATAGAGTCCTTTACATAGAGACTGTACATTCTCCTCTACCGTTGTACTCAACCTTCATACGATCGTTTTTTGCACTGTTAAAATGTTTTTATTGTTAAATATATATTTGTTATCTTTCACAGCTTAGAAAATGTTTATGGAAACGACCGGATATCTTCTGACAACATCACACGTATTTTGGACCGTCTGTTGGACGGTTATGACAACCGACTGCGGCCTGGGTCTGGAGGTGATGTTTACAAATTAAAACTTTACATTGTCCCAGGAATGATCATCATGGGCGTATCTAGCCCTAATTTGGGGGGATGGAGCCCCCCCCCCCCCCCCCGAAGTTGCATTAGCCCCCTCAAATGTGTTTTTATAAAAAAATAAAAAACGTTTTAAATTTTCTTTAATATTTCAAATATACATTTGTTAATTTCTCATCCTTAACCCCACTACTGGAAACTTTTTAAAAGGATATTTTCCCAAATTTCTTCTGGGGGAACATGCCCCCAGACCCCCCTAGTTTTGCTGGGTCACAGGAGAAATAATTGGTTTTATCTAGGGGCTCACCCCCCCAAAAGTGGGAACCTAGATTCGCCGCTGATGACCATGTTTAAATAGCCTAGATAATTAACCTACATATAAACTAATTTCATTTCATTTTGCGTAGTGATTATCTACTTAAGCCTGTAATGTAGTAGAACTACAGGATATAACTGGATTTAAACTACTTGTAACCTGGACATTTTGATCAGTTCGGTAGAAAGTGTTGAATGTCATACCTAGCAGTGCCACAAGAGGGTATCATAAATTCCATATATTTTCTGGACATTATGTTCAGGTGCAGTCACTGAGGTGAAAACAGACTTCTTTGTGACCAGTTTTGGACCAGTATCAGATGTTGAAATGGTAAATATCGAAACATATATCCACCTTCTATCACAGAGTTGTTGCATGTGGAGTAGCAGTCTGTGAAATGTGTGCAGTAGGTTGATGTCACTTCCACACATCTTCTCATGGACAGTGGCAAACTGTCCTTCAGTACCTCTTGGGCTCTAGAACTTTCACCAGTTCTAACTCAAAGCTCTACTGATATTAACTGCAAGTTTGGCATCTCTAGGAGTTTACAATGGACATGTTCTTCCGCCAAATGTGGGTGGATGAGCGACTGCAGTTCGAGGGCCCCATTGAGATCCTGAGGCTCAACAACAAAATGGTGGACAAGATCTGGACCCCAGACACCTTCTTCAGGAACTCTAAGAGGTCCCTGGCCCACAACATGACCACACCCAACAAGCTTTTCCGCATCATGAAGAACGGTACAGTTCTCTACACCATGAGGTACAGTACTACATTGCCCAGCAGTCCTCCATATAGACTACAAGGTTAATGGTACAGATGTTGCCTTCAAACCTGAGTGAGCTAAATGTATAGTAATTCCAGTATGGGCTGCCTCAGTTCAAAAAATGAGACTGGGATCCTATAGTAGCACTAGTTGCTGGTCACAGTCCTATAGGATCTGCACTGTGTTTACAACAGGTGTGTGTGTGTGTGTCACCTGTCTTAGACTCACCATCAGTGCAGACTGCCCCATGAAACTTATGGACTTCCCCATGGACGGCCATGCCTGTCCTCTCCGCTTTGGTAGCTGTGAGTGTGCCTCTTCTGTCTCTGATCTGCAGTACCTGCTTTCCCTTAGGTCCTCTCTCCTGAAGTTAACAAAGTACATTTACTCATAACTAAGTCACTATGAGCCTCCCGGTAAATATACAGTCAGCCAGTCAACCAGTCACGCTGTCAGCTAGTCAGCCAGTGTGTCAGGTCTCCTACTGCTTCACATGTGTCCAGTCTGACCGTTCGTCTCCATGGCCACAGACGCGTACACCAACAGTGAGATCGTGTTCACGTGGAGGAAGGGTCTCATAGCGTCTGTGGACTGTCCTCAGGAGTCCATGAGCTTGCTGCAGTACGATCTGGTGGGACAGACCCTGTCCAGCGAGACCTTCAAGTCCAACACAGGTATCCATACGTTTGTTTTCTAATGAACGTCTTGTTATAGTGTACTGAGTTGAATGTGATCCAAAACGAGCTATTAAAACTTTATCTCACAGTTTTTGTCTTCATAGATGGTTCGTACATTGACAGCTTAGAAAATGTACACATAACGGCAAATGACTCAGTCTAGACAGCCATTTGATTGTACGCTTATTTGAATGAAATATTGTGGTCTGAACTTACAGTTTGAATCTAAGAGTTGAAGAGGGGGCAGACTAAAACAGGCCCATCCCCCAGGTCTGTAAAGGAACACAGTCCATTACCTCCCCACAGTGGCCATGGAGCTGCAGACAGGCTAGCTAAGAGCACAGATTTCCTTGAGCTTAAGTGGTCAAGCCTAATTCGCATGGTCCGCCTTAAAAAAAGAACTGAAGGGCTTAGAGCCCACTAAGCGCACGGATGAAAGGAGGGAGGTAGTATGGCAGGAGGAGGAGGGAGGTGGTAGGGCAGGAGGAGTGAGGGAGGTGGTGAGGGAGGTGGTAGGGCAGGAGGAGGAGGGAGGTAGTAGGGCAGGAGGAGGAGGGAGGTGGTAGGGCAGGAGGAGGAGGGAGGTGGTAGGGCAGGAGGAGGAGGGAGGTGGTAGGGCAGGAGGAGGACGGAGGTGGTAGGGGCAGGAGGAGGAGGGAGGTAGTAGGGCAGGGGGAGGAGGGAGGTGGTAGGGCAGGGGGAGGAGGGAGGTGGTAGGGCAGGAGGAGGAAGGAGGTGGTAGGGCAGGAGGAGGAGGGAGGTGGTAGGGCAGGAGGAGGGAGGTGGTAGGGCAGGAGGAGGAGGGAGGTGGTAGGGCAGGAGGAGGAGGGAGGTGGTAGGGCAGGAGGGGAAGGAGGTGGTAGGGCAGGAGGAGGGAGGTGGTAAGGCAGGAGGAGTGAGGGAGGTGGTAGGGCAGGAGGAGGAGGGAGGTGGTAGGGGCAGGAGGAGGAGGGAGGTGGTAAGGCAGGAGGAGTGAGGGAGGTGGTAGGGCAGGAGGAGGAGGGAGGTGGTAGGGCAGGAGGAGGAGGGAGGTGGTAGGGCAGGAGGAGGAGGGAAGTGGTAGGGCAGGAGGAGGGAGGTGGTCGGGCAGGAGGAGTGAGGGAGGTGGTAGGGCAGGAGGAGTGAGGGAGGTGGTAGGGCAGGAGGAGGAGGGAGGTGGTAGGGCAGG